>NW_017306901.1:765007-787789 GCF_000935625.1 Nanorana parkeri | reverse complement strand
GGGGGGGTGGAGATTTATTGGTGGGGGTTGGAGGTTTAGTGGGGAAAGTGTGTGTGTGTTGGCGACAGGACAGTGAAAAGGAAAAACCTGTAGGCATAGTGGCAGAGTATGCAGAGGGGGTGCTGGGAGGAAGCAGCCACATGTCATGCTAGTAGCTGTTATTAGCTTACCAGGACTCTTTCATGGCGGCTTGCCATAATGTCAGTTTCCAGCACATGTGCAGTATCAAAATTAGCTGACAATATGGTGATAAGAATCTGTGCTTGCGTGGTAGCTAACGGCTTTCGGGGGTCATCTGCATGGCATCCCAAACGCAACTCCTGCTCGCAGTACCGCAAATACCATCTGTTGCAGTGCAATTGAGAAAATAGTGCTCGCACGGGAGCAGGATGAATGGCCCACAACGCACAGGCTTTAATTGCACGGAATCATGCGATTAACTCACAGAGGTGGTGTGAATGGGCCCTAAAGTTGAACGCTAGGCAGTTATAAAAGATTAAAATTAATGCAGCTCTGTAATCATCAGTATAAACTGAATTCCAAAGATAATTTCTTAGCAATTTTTTCATGTTTTCAAATATAGGGGTCCCTCATTGAGAAATCCACTCTTGAGCCAGTCATAAGGGCTCAGTCCCCTTAATTTCCATTTTCTAAATCCAGTGGCTGCTATGCCCACTATTACCAAGACCATTAGTCTTATAACATCCCCTGGGTAGGTGATTTTTCAGTGAGCATCACCTCGCTGTAGGAAGACCCGGGAGTCCCAGATTCACAATCTGCCCTACCCACTTACACTGCATAATTTGATTGACAGACTAGGGGAACTCTTGCTCTGCCACGCCGATCCGAGAATACTGTAAGCATTTGGCAGGCTTGTCAACACACCAGCCCACCATTCCGCCCACATTCACGGCCATCAAGAACTATGTTTCTCATTGCATGATGGGAATGGTTGTTTGTTCCAGCGGAAGTGGAAGGGACACCGCTTGGTTTGATCCCTTTTCATCATGCCCAGGCAAAGCTGCATTTTCCTATATTCAGTGATGATGTCACAGAAGTCTTAACAGAAGACTGAAAACCAGGAACAGTTAATTGTGGCCTCCCCAGGTATTATTATAGATGTATAGCCACACCGGCCATGATCAGGAACTACAATTCCAGATACCAACTACATCTGTTGGTGAAATATGAAAAATTGCACCCATAAAATACACTCGTTCTGTATGCAAATGTTCTTTGGTATAGAATAGGCAAACTCCAGCTGCTGTGAAACTACAAATCTAATTAGGCATTGCAAGACTCTGACAGCCACGACTCCCAGAGACAGATGCATGATGGGATTTGTGGTTTCAACATAGCTGGAGGGCCGGAGTTTGCCAACCCTAGTTTAGAAAGATACCTGAAGGTTTATTATCAGAACCCAAACCAATACCCAAATAAAGTTTCCTTTAGAGTACTTAAACAAGCAAACAACAAGGAGGTCTCAAAACATCTAAATGCACCAATTTTCTCAATCTGTAATTGTTTCAATGCTTTACTGGTACCCATTAGATAGGTATTCTAGGTCTAGGTATAGTTGTTTTTAATGTGCATTTAAAAAAGGACAACTGAACACCCAGTACTTAGCAGCAAAAAGCTTGTCTGCATTACCTAAACAGCAGCAAGAAGCCTTGCCACATAGAAATAGTGGCCAAGTCAAGGCCTGCTTATGTGGGAAGAATGCCAGTAAAAGATCAACAGCCATGCGTGGGATAACAAGTCATCAGCAGCCTCTTGACCTTCCCATCCAGACAGATACTCCTCTCACCAATATCCTTCAAATACTATTGTAACAGAGAATCCAGAGACCACAGGTGGAGAAGAGATCACTTCTGAAGGAAAAAAAAAAAAACATGTTTTATAATCCTCTACTGCCCTCCAGTAGATATTAAAACAGAAAACCTTCTTTAAAATAAAATAAAAAAACCCACTTGTACATAATGTGGCCAAACTAACATGTATATATTGCCTTTTATATTTTCTTACGGTTTTTTTTCTGTTTAAAAGATATGTGAAAAAAATCAGCGTAATGAAAACAATGAAAGGGCCATATCAGAGGAGCGACTTTTTAGCAGCAATTCCTATCTGCTACAAACTGCTAATGGCTGCGATTAAGAGCAATTCGTAGCTAGTGGCGCAAATGCTATATAGTCACTATAGGCTACTTCTCACGGCTACAGGTCAAACATCTGCTACATCATTACATAGGCAGTTCACTACTAGAAATTGCCCTCCATCGATATGAAGCTAAATTGAAAGTAATTTAAAGCAGATTTTTTTTTTTTAAATGAACCCGAGCAGTGCTGTACTCGTGTTTGTCTAGGGAGGAAAAATAAAGTTATACTCACCCAATCCTCACACCTGGACAGCTGTGACAGTGCTGCCTCCAGCTTGTTTCCTCCTTCTCTGCAGCACTTGAATGTCCCTCTGTGTCCTCATGTCCTATACACATTGAGGGGAACTTATCAAAACTGGAGTAGACAAAATGTGGAGTAGCTGTGCAATTTTAACTGAACAAACTGAAGAGAGGGGCTCTAAGGACAGGTCTAACAGCCTGCTGGCTCCAAAGATCAATGGAGCATAAGGGCCCGTTCACACCAGATGCAGTGCGTTCCGGCCCGATGCTGGCCAGAACGCACTGCCTCCCATTGCAGGCAGGAGGGCAATTGAAGTGAATGGCATCATAGCCACATCCTCTGGCCGCAATGCGATCGGCCGCACAGCATCGCAAGGCACATTATGCCTGTGGTTCGGTGCGATCAAAATAGTGCTTGGAGCATTTAATTGCAGCAAACTGGGCGCATAAGGTGCCTTGCGATCCCGGAGGGCATAGCTACAGTGCCATTAACTTCAATGGCCAGCCACGCCCCTTCCTGCCCAACAAAAAAGTGAGCCGGCCACAATGCAAGTAAGTGCGTTCTGGCCAGAATCGGACCGGAAAGCACTGCAATTGGTGTGAATGAAGCCTAACTGTTATTTTCCTCCCTAGACCAAAACAAGCAGTTAAATCTTGCACTGCGAGTGGTAATTAAAAATGTACCTGGAGTACTAATTAAAAACAAAAATGTAATGAAAAAATTAAATGAAAGAGGATCGCTGTATAAATCGCCTGGCTGACAAGGACCCAAGGTCCATGTCACACTAGGGATTTTGCAGCACTGATTTCTAGCAGCTACAGAACCACTCTCCTTACAGTTTTGTTGCCATTAAAAAAATAAATAGCAGTCAAAGACCTGAGTCATTGAAGCTTCAAGCTATTTGTAGCACAGTTGCTGAGCGCATGACATTTTAGAGCGCTTGAAGTTAATGACAGGATCGCCAGCTTCAGTAGCTACTAATGTTATTCAATGCAGCTGATCATGGTACAAATTAAAATAATAAGACCATCCTTTCACAGCACTCGCCCAAGGACACAGTCCGAAATCTCAACATTGGTGCAACTACTAATATAGTTACTTGAATCCAGTCTTACTTTGTTTAATAGCGATATTGTCCCAACTGAACACTTTTATCAATCTCCTTCCTTCAAAGCCCAGTTGTAGTCTTTCACTCACTCCCTTGCCTCAGGCTAGGAGCCCTGCTCAGCGATTTGACCATCTACAGTACTTCTGGGTTATAGATCCGGTAACTGTACCTCAAGGTGTGCACAGCTTTTGCATCACTTCCCCATACTTTCAGGAACAAGGTTACTTGAGATGCCAGGTTATAAACAGAATGCACGGTCAGCTATTCTGTTACAACGCCTTGTTTTGATCTCTTATCCGATCCCGTTTTCTGGTCGCCTTGCTCTCTCTAAACATTCAGATTGCGACCTCTTTTGAAGCAGTGAGATTTTCTAGCAAGTTTAAAGGCACATTGCAAGTCATTGTAACATTTTTGTATGAAAGGGAAAAACCGCTGCAAAAGTAAGCCTTAAAATACTTGATTTTTCTGTGTATTGGCCTGCAAACCTATAAGTTGGTGACAGGGTCTCTCTAATACCTACACAAAACATATTCCTGTTTTGATACCACTGGTAACGTTTACGTTCATGTTTTGTCCCACCTAAGAAAAAATGTCCCCAGTGGAAACAAAAGCAGGAATAAAACCCCAAAACACTGTGCAATCCAGTGTGTTTCGGCAACAATCGGGCCAGAACGCACCAAGGAGTATGTGAACAAGGCCTAATAGATGGTAAAAACTTAGATTGATGGGGGGAAAAAAATGAACTGATTAACTTTCAGAACGTAATCAGAACAGAATATCGCATGCTAAAGGTATAGGATGACTCACTAATTAGCCTGTATGTGAAATAAAAGAATGTCTCACACAGTATTGCAAAAATGTAGACAAATGTAAAATATCTTTGGCTAATCAAGTTATGTTTTCATTAAAAACACCCTTCAGTATATTTATAAATAGCATCTCAGTCTTCTAGTTCCCTTTACAGCATGATTCAGACTGGGAGAGGAAGCGACAGCTCTGCAAGTCATAATAGTTTATAATGTCTATTATGCACAATAGGAGTTTGCAGAAGAGAGTACAGGGATAACCTCATCGGTATGATGCTACAGGTTTACTATCCAATCCCAGAACGGGACAATATTTGACTAAGCTGTATTGCAATAACTGCAGTAGAGGAGACTAAGGTTACATCCTGGCTGTGCTATGTGACAGGAATGTCCAGATTAGAAAAATGATTGAGCAAATAAAATTTTTGGCAGGTTACACAGTTGACAGTTGCATACAGTATTTCAGCTGTAAATTTAGCAGTTCAGACTTACATGTTTAAAGCAAACCTGCATTCAGAATTAAACAGAAAGCTCCTGTACATAATTAAGAGTTCTCATATAAAAGAACTCCAGGAGCTCTTAAAGTCAGCACTTGGCCCATTGCCTACCAATTATTACTCCTGGCCCATCCATATAACTACGGGCTCACTGGCCAATCTTTAATGCATAATCCATTTTTTTGCAAAAAGGTGATAGATGAACACACACTTTGTTTGTAGCTGAGCTTACAAAACACTGCAACCATGATCAATTGATCGTGGGTGCAATAGTCTGGCTCCTGCAGACTCTTCCTTCCAGCACCTTTCAGTTAGGGGACGGGAGGAATTGTCAATGGCCTACAAGTGAGGTGACCTCATTGAGAACAAATCCTTGTGCTGGAGTGGCTGATGGGACTTGTAGTCTGTCTATTCCCAGATGCTGTTATTGGATCTGAGAATGGATTGGATGTGTAGGTGGAGCCACGCACAGCCATGCCGAATTCAAAAAGTGACAGCAGGCTGTAGATAAGTTTGGATATGACCACGCTTCACTAAATATGGGTGTAACATGAAACATGGTTAGAAAGGTAACCTTAGCCTTTACGTTGCTGCATACAGGGACAAGCACCATCTTCCTACTTGAAAATTATATATTTGTATTATATATTAGAATTATATATTTGTATATTAGAATGTGTCCGGTGCTTTAAAATAAAAACGAATTTTCCAGAAGGAGATTTCTAGCATTCTAACTCACTGGCCCCTAACAGGCATGCAGATCCAAAGTTCTGAATTCACTCAACGTGTATGTCAAGTGTCAGTGACCCCCAAATACTGAAACCAAGGGCAGCAAGCATTTCCAGATCAGAAATCTGGGCCTACATATTTATCTCAGTACACATTTCATTTGTGCTAACCTAACCACACACAATCCTGTCTGTGTCCGTGTAAGGACACCCGGACCTGCACAGATGTGCAGTTTGGGTGTGCGTATGACACCGTGCGGTCATGTCCTCCCATTGGGAAGATCAGGCTGCTACACACAGTACCTGTCCCTCCCGGTAACGGCCCGACACAGGCGTGCATACCGCATGCCGTGTATGCCCAAGTTAGCCCAGTGTGAATGAGGCCTAAACCACCACCATATAATAATCTACAATATAAAGCGGCTCTCTGATGACCACTCATATCAACAAATTTGGTCAGGTCTCTATCTGGAGTTTGCATGTTCTCCCTGCGCTTGTGTGGGACTCCTCCGGGTACTCCGGTTTCCTCCCACACTCCAAAGTAGGGATGTACAGATACTGATATCGGTGCCAATGCCGAGTATTTGGGCGAGTACTCAGATGTGCAGTACTCGCCCAAATGCTCCGCTACCTAGCCCGATACTTCCGGTATGAGGAAGCCCGGCAGAGAGTCATTACACGCTTCTCGGCTTCCCGATTGGCAGCGTGCAATGACTCGCTGACCGGCTTCCTGATTGGTCGGGAAGCTGGCTAATCAGAAAGCCGGGCACCATGTAATGACGAGGCGCCCGGCTTTCTGATTGGCCAGGAAGCCAGCTTCATTCCTCCTCGTCGCCTCATGACGAGAAAGCATGGAGCTGGCTTCCCGGCCAACAAGGAAGCCGGGCGCCTCATTACATGGCGCCCGGCTTCCTGATTGGCCAGAAAGCCGGGCTCCATGCTTTCTCGTAACCTAGCGATGGGAAGCATGGAGAAGGCTTCAATGCTAATCGGGAAGCTGGGTGGCGAGTCATTGCTTAATGGGACTTCCGGTATTAATATTCGGTATCAGCGAGTACCGGAAAAAAAAATATCAGTACTTGATACCGAAAAATCGGTATCGGTGCATCCCTACTCCAAAGACGTCCTGGACGGTTATTTGGCTCCGGTCTAAATTGGGCCGGTATGTGTGTACAATAGGGATTATAGATTGTAAGCTTCTTGAGGGCAGTGACTGATGTGAATGTGCAGCATGTAAAGCACTGCGTAAATTGTCAGTGCTATATAAATACCTATAATAATAAAAAATAATATTAAAATTACTGCGTTGTACAGGTTAAGCCATATATTACCAAGTATTTTTAATACTGGACCCAAATTACATTGGTGGCCTGACTTTACTAAGTGTAGGCAGTTTTACAGTCTACTAACATTCTGTAAATTCACATTCAACATTCATGGACAGGACTGTAGACATTCTGCAACACCAGATCTCCCACTTACAACCACCTCAAATGACCTAATACTGTAAATATGTTAAGGGGAAAGGAAGACATGGGCATTCACTTAAAACACAGACCAAAAAAAAAAAATAATCAAAATGTATCAGCTACACCTTTGTCTACCATCACATTTTCTAATTTACTAGAATAACATTTGTTACGAAAAATGAATGTTCTTTTTTTTGTTTTCTTTTAAATGTGTTATTAAAAAAGTATTGTTACAGCAAAGTCTGATATCATTGTCAACATGAATTTTCAAATATATAAACATTAATGAGGTCACATGGGAGTAGGGAGGAGAAGGGGATTAGTCGGGCAAGAAGGAAAAAAAAAAAGTAAAAAGAAGTAGATATTTGCATAGAATCTGATATTACAGCAGTTTTTTTTTTTATCCAAAACATTTCACAATAATTATTTGCTAGTTCTTAAATCCTTTTTAAACAAAAAGAAAATATGTTGCCTCTTTTGGAATCAGACAACTAAAAAAAAAAGAAGAAATCATATCATAGAGGTTGGATGCATTGTCCGGACTGAGTGGCTTTCATGTACGGCTACCATAAGTACAGAACCTCCAATTATAAAGGGCAACCCTCTAACCAATAAAATCATCTTCCACCAACTCAATGTCCTTTGGTTATCGTAGGATACTGCAAATCAGTGACATCTGATTTTCTATGTATACCATCTGGAGGAAAACCAAGTGAATCATCTGGTTTTGAAGTACAGATTAGATGAGGATCCATATAACATTCTAGATCGGATGTACTCCTCCTGATGGAGCAATATTTATTTTACTGCAGTAGTAAATGTCCCTGCTTGTCTATTCCCATCAGTTATGCCAGCTCACTTCAATCGGACAGAGTTCCAAATAAAAATGACATCAATAAAAGAACAGCGATATGTGAAGATGAATTCAATTTTTATAAGAAAATCCTTTTTAGCTTGGGCTCAGCTGCCAATTCTAATAGGTTTTTCAGTAAGGTAGAAATCAATATGAAAAGCTACCCAACCCGTCCCATCAGAATTTCACCAAGTAGGTTTCTACACTTGCTTATCACCATAGTGATTGGCACCGCGGTGAATCACCACCCATAGGTTGCAATGTACTAACACATGACATAGTAAAAAAAATTCTGTCTGGTTGTGGTGAAAACTGGCAAGTAGCAAACAAGGCAGTATATGGAAATGTGTCATACATTAAGGGCTCATTCTCACCATATTTATTAGGGATATCCCAAGACCATTTTTTCAAGACCAAGTACTTTCCATCAGGTACTTGCCGATACCAATCACTGATACTTTTTCTTAAAGACACGTGACTTTTTTTGTTTTAAAACATATACATCCTAATGATTTTAGCGCAGTTTCTTTATAATTATGGAAAACTAACTCAATCCGTGATTTTTCAGCAATGGATAATGGCAAGCGACTGTAACGACCCGTGAGTTTATGTCTGGACACTCAACTGCGGAGGTAGTTAATGTATTGGCGGGGCTCAGTTACGACTCCTTCCTTCACACTCCATGCAGTGGTTAATGGAGGGTTTGGAGTCAGTCACATCATCCCCAGTCACTTGGGCAACCTATTGTGTTGGTATGTATAGTAGGTTTAGGGCAGGTGTGTACAACATGCGTCTCTGGTTAATCCTCCACAAGCTAAGATGAACTAAGTTCTGCAGATCCCCCGAGTCCTGTTAGCATTCACAGCACATCAAGGTACATGCGTCTCTGGTTAATCCTCCACAAGCTAAAGTGAACTAAGTTCTGCAGATCCCCTGCGTCCTGTTAGCATTCAAAGCACAGCAAGGTATCACTACATAGATCAACACAAAGTCACTTCCACAGGTTCAGACAATACGTATGAGTATAGAGATTTTTCCCAGATCAAGTCCCAGGTTCAGGTTATAACCCAACAGGCACAGACACAGCTCCCTCGGGAGTCACCAGCATAGAGCGGGTTAACAGTCAGCAGCAGGAGAGTCAAGGCAGACCTTGGCTAGATCAACACGCCCCTCCTGTACAACAAGTCCTCCAGCACAGCAGTACAAATAAACCTTCACAGATCTCCCAGTATGAGCAATACGTCTGTGGCAGCAAGACTCCTCACTACAATGTGGTTTGCTTGGCTACTTGCGGTTGTGGGGTCCACTGTCGGGTCTCGTGGTGCAGGATGCTAAAGCAGTAACTCCTATGGGATGTTCGGCGTGCACCGTTCACAACGGTCGGACGCCGAACAGCCAAATCTGCTCCCTTAAATCCCTCCTTGCCGAGCGTGAATGGGAGGAGCTGGCTGCCGTCCTGGACGGCCCAGAATGGGCAGAGCTGGCTGCCGTCCTGGACGGCCCTGAATGGGAGGAGCTGGCTGCCATCCTGGACGGCCCTGAATGGGAGGAGCTGGCTGCCGTCCTGGACGGCCCTGAATGGGAGGAGCCTGAAGCCGAGCTGGCCGTGCGCGTCCCCTCCACACAGCGCTGGACCGTGGACGGGTAAGTCTGTTACACCGACTATATGCATGATTATACAGCAATATACAGGGCTGTGTGCGGGTCTCATCAGAGCTCTGCGGGATTGCATACAGTGCACGCATATACGCTCGTATATACGCAATATACAATTTTGCTTGCGTTGTGTGTGAATGAGGCCTTAGTAAATGAGTCTCTCTGTCTAAAGGTGGCCATACACTCTACAACCTTCGCAAGACTTTAGTCTTGCGAGGGTTGTACAGGGATTAAAAAAACCTACGATCTGCCTATCTTGGACAGGCAGATCGCACTCTCGATCATCGCAAGCCCGCCCCCCTGAGGGGCGGGCTTCCGATGACCGCAATGCTGAACGGGCAGTGTGCGCGTGCGCACACCGGCCCGTTCGGCATTTGTCTTCCGAGCAGCGTTCTAACCAGCCGAGAATCGTACGATTCCCGGCTGGTTTTCGAACATGCTGGTTCGACGGAAGACGTGCGACCGTACAGTAGAAACGGTCGCATGTCTCCGTTCACACTGCTCGATTCTCGTACGATCGCTGGATTTCCCGCGATTCTCGTACGAGAATCGAGCAGTGTGTGGGCACCTTAAGAGTTGAATATTAATGCAAATTCTGGGGCCTGTGTAGTTCACAAATGTCTTGACCCAGATGCAGTCTCTCACCAACAAAGTTACAATGTTGCAGTCTAAAAGATTAAGAAGGAGATTAGCCTGAAGAAATGCTTCATCCTGCCTGCAACAGACTGAGGACATTACAGCAGCCTTGGCAGTCATTTGACTGGAGCTCAATGATTAAAAGGTAAATAAATAAATAAAATCCACATTGTTGCCTGTATATTAGGACACATCAAGAATTCATGCAGACTTGAAAAGCAAAAGTCCATTTACACCAGTGCTCCGCATTAACATGCATGTTACAGTAATGCATGGTAAAGTATGTTGGTGTGCTGCCATTCCTAATGGCACCCCGGCACACACCTAGTGCAGCTGTGTTGCAGAATGATGCAGAAAATGTTGCATGAAAGACTTATGGCCCATTTTGGTGTGTTGGTCAGCCCACTGTAATGAATAGGCTGCCTTAGTGCAACATGTTAATGTATGACAACACACCCTAGGGGACCAGTCTGGTGTGCATGGGCCATTGTCAAGTAGTGATGAGCCTGGGCTTGCTGAGAAACCAGTTCCCCAAGTTCACCCAAGTCCGCTTAAAACTGTGACGGCCACTCACTCCCTCTGCCCCACCCCTGGCCCAATCAGTGGTGGTAGGCCCTCTCCCCATCCAGCAGCTATACATCACAAGGAGGTGGGGGGGAATGCCCTTGCCTGCAACCACTGTCATTGATTGGGTTAGGGGGGTTTCTTTATAAGAAAAGTTGCGGGGCCTGCATCTTATTCATTTAAAATAAACTTAAGAGTATCCCCCCACAAATGAAACTCTCCTGTAAGACTAGATGCATACTTCTCTGCTGGGGCATGTTGTGTTACTTGGCATTCTTTGCATGTTAACACAACCCCCCTCTGCCAATCCCTACACTGGCTTCCAATAGCCCAAAGGATAAAATTCAAAATATTAACAATCACTTACAAAGCCATCCACAACTCTGTCCCCGGATATATCTCAAACCTTGTCTCAAAAGTATCAGCGTAACCGTCCCCTCCGCTCTTCAAATGACCTTCTGCTTTACAGCTCCCTCATCAACTCCTCCCATGCTCGCCTCCAGGACTTCACTAGAGCCTCTCCCATCCTGGAACTCTTTACCCCAACCTGTCTGTCTATCTCCCACTCTGACTGCCTTTAGGCGATCCCTTAAAACTAATTTCTTCAAGGAAGCCTATCCCACCTCAACCTAACCACTGAACTATCACATTCTCAAACAATTCAATCCCACACAGCTACCTCCTCATGTATCACCTCCCCCACCCTTTAGATTGTAAGCTCTCAGGGGCAGGGCCCTCCTTACCATCTTGTTGTGAATTGTATTGTAATTATAATTTCTTCCTTATATTGTAAAGTGCTGCGCAAACTGTTGGCGCTATATCAATCCTGTATTATAAATAATAATGTTAACATGCACTGCATTATGAATGGGCTGGCAATGCACCTTAACATCCCAGAAAACAGACACGCATGCCCTTCGACAGAGTGCACTGGGGAGCATACAGAATGAATGGCACCACAACTCACAAAAGCAATTAACATGCTTTGACAAACGTTCCCATAATGCAATAGTGTGAAGCGAGAGATATCTAAATGAAATATTAAATATGACACTTCCGAGGGAGGATATACATACAGCATACAGAATGCCTCCAGGTTAAAATATTTCAAGAAAGCAACTTTCAATTTTTTTTTTTGTCAGTATCAGAATAATTCCTAACAGCTGCAGATTAAAATGGAAAAGTATAATCTAAGATGGCTTGCAAAGCAATCAGAGCTTGTTTATACCATGTCTGGATCATGTCCAGACCAGAACAGTTTGTTCCCGGACCAAAAAAGCATCCCAATGTAACCCTATGGGATTTCTGGGCTCTGTTCACACTAGCGCAGTCCATTCCGGACCAGATTTAAAAAATACTGCTAGTTTGGTCTGGAATGCACTGGAACGCATGGAAACGCATCAAAACTGCATGCAAACACACTGCAACGCAATGGACCGTACCTGAAAGCCCATTTTAAGCTAAAATAACACTCCAGAATGCGGTAAAATCAAGGCAAAAATGAAATGCGCCGCATTCCAGATCTGCTCCAGAAAATTATGTGAACCTGACCTAATAGATGATTTTACATAAACGTGGACTTTACCCTTTAGGATCTTCTCCCAAAATATCCTGGAAGTCACACAGTGCGATTTTGATCAAACTAATACTGTATAAAGAGTCATACATAGTCTATGTAAAGAATTGTCAAGGACTGCAAGTCTCCACACACTATGCTTGTACTGTAAGTGTACTAAACAACTAAAGATGGTCACAAATCTATCAATATGATCAATCAATAATTCGGTACAACTAAAGTGACTGACATTGATGAGAATTGTAAAACCACAAAACACTGCCATCCGATTGATGAAAGTTGCATTCACACAGTGGCTGCACTACAGGCACATGGCTGATGTTCACATCCCAGTGACATCGCACCGTTTACACACCCCGCCCCTTTTTTTTTTTCTTATAACTGGTTGTGTGAACGAAGTCCATTGCTAAAGGTGCCCACACACCTTGCGATAATCGCAGAAAAACCCGCGATCGTACGATTATCGCAAGGTGTGTGGAAGGCGTGTGACCTCTGCTACTGTAAGGTCGCACGACTTTTATCTTAAGAACATGTTCAAAAACCCGCGAGAATCGTACGATTGTCGGCGGGTGTGTGGCATGTTCGTAAGATAAATGCTGCATGCGCCGGTGTGCGCAACATAGGCAGATCGTACGTTTTTTTAAATTACCTTACAACCATCGCAAGACAAAAGTCTTGCGATGGTTGTAAGGTGTGTGCCCAGCCTAAGAAGGAAAATTGCCTTGTGTAGGGTTGGGGCTGTGCTAGAAAAAAGCAAGTCAGCGTAGCCCAAATGTTGTTAGACCCTTTCTGATACATCACACTTTCAATCTCGTTGCTTGGTGCAATATTTTCAATGATCGTGAATTCCTTGTTTGCGATAACTCGTAGATCGATCAGAAAACGGATACATATATGGCCAGTCTCAGGTTAGCAAACCTAGAGCAGATAATTATGGTCTACAAGAGACAAAATCTTCCATGTGTGACTGAACTCATAAAAGGCTGAATGGTCAGTTTCCTATGTGAAGAAGGACACTCCCAGAGGGAACATCAGACACAGATGGAGAAAATTAACATTTTTCAGCAGTTCTTTGTTCCCTTTAATGTTTGACTAATGGGAGCCTTACAGAAGTCTCATTCATGTTTTGGAACACTATGATGATAGCCCTTGTATATGTAGTCTGCTCTCCAGCTACAGATAATGACACAGGATGATCAACAGTAACTGGAACTTAAGTCATCTGCAGTCTGACTGAGAAATGCTGGTAGACAGATTCATAGAGCTGAAGGTCTGGTCTTTAGTATGATCTGCCACTCTTACCTTCTGTTGACCTCAATTAGCCTACGTTTGAATTCACCTTTGTAAAAGGGGCATGATCAAAGCTATACCGGCGTTACTCAGGTTACCATTTCTACACGTATTATAATGTCACACCATTCACGTAAAGCAGAGGAGGGGGCATCACTCCACCCAGCCTCAATAAAGTGAAGAAAATGTTAAAGAACAATGGGTGGAATTTACTAAAACAGGAGCAGACAGACTCTGAAGCAGCTGTGCATAGTAACCAATAGTAAGAATATTTCTGCCCAGTTCTGAGTATGCAAGGATTAGAACCATGGATTAGAATCAAATTGAACCATGTCTGGTTCAATTTGAGGGTCCTATCACATGTAGACAAACAGGTAAATTAATTGCATATTCAAATAAAGTGACACTAAACTCAGGAGTTAAATCTTAAAAATGCATTCAAGTATCTTAGCTATTAACAGAAATGTATCTTATTTGTGTATCACTTGGCTGTAGATCCTCAAATCATCTCTGAATTGGTGCTGACACTGTCCTGCCTTCTGGAGGGGGGCTACTTTTCTTCTCTATGGTTCCTATGTGTGTTGTAAAGTAGCCACAGCTCCAAGATCACTGCCCTGATGGACTACAATGCCATGTTTAGTTTACTAATTTGTATTGAGATTGTAGTCCATTTTTGTTAGGGTACTTGAATGCATTTTTTAAGATTGAACGTCGGAGATTAGGGTCACTTTAAGTAGCTTGATGACCCTAATCTCTTGTGAGAATCTCCATGAAGCATACACCGATCATGAGGTCAGAGAACATGTCTAAACTATTTCTGATATCTACATACCGCAAAAGAAATGTACAGCTACAGATGCAGTCAAGTGCACTGGAAGGTTGGCTACACACTGGAAGAATTTCGGCTAATTCACAGGCATTGGCCCAAGTTCGTTTAGTAGGTGGCCCTGTTGGCTTGGCAAAAGTTGATTACTCAATCAACTTGTCAAAGGGCCTGGGCTAAAACTTTTCAGGCAGTGACTGCTGCCAATCACATGTAGTGACTGTTTGGGTATTCACAAAGCCGCAGTGCCAAACTGTCAGAATAGAATAGCTAGCAGGAAAGATTCCTCAATCCACACAAATCTTAAGGTACCCATACACTCTTCGATTTTCGTTCGGAAATCAAACACGAAAGTTGTTTCAAACGATAATCGATTAGTTGATCAGTAGGGATGCACCTGTACCGGTTTTTCAGTATCGAGTACTGATATTTTTTTTTGGCACTTGCCGATAGCGAATACCGGAAGTCCCGTTAAGAAAGCTAGGCGGCATGTAACGACTCACCACCTGGCTTCCTGATTAGCAGGGAAGCCGCATCCATGCTCCCTCCTCACTTGGCGGTTTCTGGCCAATCAGGAAGCTGGGCGCCGTGTAATGACGTGTTGCCCGGCTTCCTGATTGGCCGGGAAGCCGGCTCTATGCTCCCTCATCATCAGGTGACGAGGGAGCACGAAGCCGGCTTTCTGGCCAATCAGAAAGCCTTGGGGTGATGGGGGGGTGTAATGACACGCTGCCCGGCTTCCTGATTGACCGGGAAGCCAGCTCCATGCTCCCTCGTCAAAAGTGATGAGGGAGCATGGAGCCAGCTTCCCGGCCAATCAGGAAGCCGGGCGCCGTGTAAAGACTTGCTGCCCGGCTTCCTGATACCGGAAGTATAGGCCTAGGCATCGGAGCATTTGGGCGAGTAAGAGTACTCTCCTAAATACTCGGTATCGGCACTGGTGCATCCCTAATGGGAACCCAACAATTTTAAATTACTGTACTCCTGGCCGAATTTCCTCGATTGGTCAGGCTGGAAAACTTTTTTCGAATCGAACGAAAAATCGATGGACTAGTGACGTTTTTGTATGAAAACAATTGCAGCAAAAGCACTGCACATGCGCAAATTAAAATCTTTACTGTCAATCAAAACGATTATCGAAATTGGTCTGTGCTTGATGGGCTATTTGAGCTAGAATCGAACACGGGTTCTTGGCAGCAACAATCATTTCCGATCAAAAATGTAGTCAGCTTTACGATGTATGGCCAGCTTAAGCTTCCTTAAACCTTGCACTTATTGTGAGGTCAGAGTACAGCTTTAGACAACTTCCATATGTATACATTTCTTTAGTAGTACGTACACAGGATACTGTATAAAGTGTGCTAGAAGAACAATGGACTTTATAATTATAACCAGAGAGAATAGAAAACGAATCCATCTTCCCCCATCAAATGGTACATTATGACTTTAGTAGACAGCAGAGGGCACCATTCAGTAAAAATAAGGAAATCTTTCCAAAATCAGCAAGACATCTGCTGACTCAAGCACCTAAATACCAATCCTCACAGCAAACTTTCAGTAACAAGGATGTAAGGTGGGGTCTGCAAAGAACAGCTTTGGAAAATAAACACTGATGAGGATTTGTTTATACAGTAATACCTTGGTTTACAAGTAACTTGGTTTGAGAGCGTTTTGCAAGACAAGCAAACATTTCTGATGGCAAATGTTGCCTTGATATACAAGCAATGTCTTGCAATAAGAGCAAAATTCTGTAGAAAAGCACCACCGAATAAGGCTGTAGCAGTGCGAGCGATGAGTCTGTTTAACGACAATGCAATGTCACATTGAATAGATTCCTTGTTAAGGTTTCACAAAATGAAAAAGATTACATTGAGTCAAGAGATAGCAGTGATTCTGTTAGTGGTAGTGAAAGTCGTCCTACACAATAATCCTTCTCTCTCTCGTCCCCCTCACACCAGCCACGAAGGTACCAGTAATTGGTTTATTTTTCTTTATATTTTATACAGTATTATATTACAGTACTGTATTGTAATCATTTTATATGAATATTTTTGGGTTGTGGAACGAATCATCTGAATTTCCATTATTTCCTATGGGGAAATTCGCTTTGATATACAAGCGCTTTGGATTACAAGCATGCTTCAGGAACAAATTATGCTCGTAAACCAAGGTATTACTGTATATTAAAACAGCAGTATTTACATAAAAGCATCCAAAAAAAAAAATATTATTTATACAGGACACCATATACAACAAAACACATCCCAGCAGTACACCGCTACATTATTGATCTGTGTTAAAGTGGAGGGGGTGTTCCCTGAAACATAAATCAGATCATTAGGGTCAGTTACAGAAGCAGCAGGCTAATGCACCGAGCACATCAATAAGTGTCAGTCCATCTACAAGAACCCGCACAGTCATGTGACACTGAAGAATTGCACACATGCCCCCCCAATCTATAGGTTCAGTAGGCGACACTCCTTTATCCTACAGATGAACAGTACACGTCTGCATACATCACTTCTATTAAAGACAGAGCTCAGCTCTGCTGGGAAAATGGATTGCCAAGCCTGAGTCAGTTCTAGGTTGCAATTAGGAAGATTACTTTTTGTACGTTGGCAAGCGCAGGCAGACTTGATTCAGTATCTGTAAGGGAACCGCTCCATCTATATAAAGTAATGCAGAATTCATAGCTGCAGGAAAAAGGGCCACCTCAAAATGCATGTCCTCAATGCCCTGGACTACGCGGTCCAGTGCCCCTTCCTGGGTTCTTTGTGCTGTCCACCTTGCTCATTTCAAATGTTAATCCCAACAGGACCGACCCCCAGGACAATGCTGCGAGTGTGGCCAAAACCGGAGCTTAGATGTTCTTTTGTATGCAGGCCTGACAACGGTTTGCCATATACTAGGCAATTGGGAAGTCATTTTGAACATTTCTAGGCTACAATCACACTAGCCTCCCGTTTTTGGTTTATTTAAATGCAGATATATTATCTAAGAGGTAAAAACAAATAGGTTGTGCTTCCCAAATCAGGCTCTCCTGTGTTTAAATGTACGTGTATTTACAGCGTTTAAAGAGGAACTTCACCCCCATGTGTGTTTTTTTTAAAGATCCCCTCTTTGATAATGGGGTTATACATAAGATAACAGTCGCATGCCTAGCCAATCCAGTGTTGTCTTGCTGTGATCCACCATATGCCTGAAGCATGCTGGGTCCCACCCCGCCATCTTTTTTCCTTACGTCATCAGAAGATGGCTGTCTCTTTCGGGTTCTTGCAACCCGCCCCCAATGAGGCGCCTACAGGCCCGCTTTACTGTACCTGCAATATGGAAGCCAATGCCTCCTGAGATATCGGACATAGAAATCCTAGGGGGCTCCTGGGGCCTAGCCGAGAATAGAGGCTGGCATGGGCTGAAGTTATGAATTTAAAAAAGTGGAAATAAATTTTTTTAAAAAAGGGGTTTTATGATTGTGGAGAGGGAAGGGTAGCAAAGATGCAAAGTCCTTTTTGGGAGTGAAGACCCGCTTTAAAGGAGAACTATGAGGTGAGTGAAAACACTCAGCCTCATAGTTTGAGCCGACGTGTGACAATGAAACTGTCACTGGTCGGCTCAATAGATTGGGAAGTGAGCGAACACATACCGTTGCTCGCTCACTTCTCGATCCCGTCAATGCAGAGAGCCGTGACTGTCACACACGGCTCCCTGCAGGGATACCCCCCCCCCCCCTCCGATCCTCCAGCGCTGACTGGAGGAACGGACGGGGGAGGGGGCAAGTACAGCTGGCTCTGCCTCTAGATAGGCAGAGCCAGCTGTCACTCACGCAGCTGGGTGGATCTCGACAGTAATGTCGGGATCCATCCCGGCTTCAGCGTCTCAGTATACTGCGAGCTGTAACTCCCGGTATACTGAGCTTAGGGTAATGGGAGGACGCTAGTTTGTGTCCTCCCGTTACCCTTAGAAGAACTATGGGGAAAAGCCCTGACCCCATAGTTCTCCTTTAAGCATGTTTAGAATATCTAATCTGCCCCTGAACGTACAGATCTTTTAATTTTTCAAACGCATATAAATTGAATGCACCTGAATGCATCTAAATGCAAGTGTGAGTTATACCATTAAAATCCTTACATGCATGTTATATGTGTGTTTACAACTGCCCTATAAACACATGTATGTCACTGACAGCGTGAACGAGGTCTAAACTACAACAACAAACAGGACACTGCTACACCCAACAATTGGTTGCCTTGATCCTTCCGCCATAGAAAGCTGGTAGAAAGTGGTCGGAGTAGCCAACACATTTCCTGAGTGTATGACCAACATAAGAATGTGCCCAGTGCCTGGATAGCATCTTCCATTGTCCTGGCCATTTTAAACTGATGACACCTACAACAGCCGCTGAGGGTTCAGCTAACTGCAGAGTTACGGCTCTCTGAACTACTGAAATGCATCATCCTCTCTATTTGACCTGGTGGCCATTGTTGGCAGATCTAACAGTGAGGGAATATCCAAAATCTACAGTTGTCATCAGAATAGGAACAGAGGGGAAATCCTCCTATGGGAACACTTCCTGCAGTAACAACTGTCTAAGGGCACATTCACACCATGTACAGACCAGAAAGTTTTTTTTGTCTGGTCCAAAAACACATCCCCATTCATTCCTATGGTAAAAAGTGAGGTTAGTTCACACCAGTGCATTCAGTTCCAGAGGATAAAAGAATACTGCATGCACGCTTTTCTCTGGTCTGGAAAGCACCAAACAGCATGTAAAGATTGTAAGCCCTCCTTACCATCTTGTTTTGAATTGTATTGTGATTGTAATGTCTTCCTTATATTGTAAAGTGCTGCGCAAACTGTTGCCGCTATATAAATCCTGTATAATAATAAAAGGCATGCAAATGCACTGGAGCACCAGAACGCGTCAAAAATGCATCAGAAACGCACATGACACTGTTTGCAGATATGCCTCCAGATCTGATCTGGAGATGCTGTGAACAAGCCCTAAAAGAGGATCTCCCCCACTTCCTGCTGAGACAGGAAGTGAAGGGAAATTTTCCTAATGAGATGTAGATGGCAAGAGGAAAAAAAAGCTGTTTTACCCCTCCCCAACTTTCTAAAATAAAAATTATATCTATATAAATTTTAAATAAGAATCACGGTGGCAGTCAAAGCTTAAATTAAAGTGTATCTAAATGCCAACATAAATTTATTATATATTGTAGTTGGCCAGTCCTTAGATGTGGTGGCTGCATTAACTTTCTTTTTCCAGGCTATATTGTCACCTGATGATCCTGCTGTTAACACACTTCCTGTTATAGGGTGACAAGACTCACTCACTGAACTGTCTATGGAGTAGCAGCATTGTCACCCTTGTCCAAAACTACAGAACAGCTCCCTCCTCATCTCCATAAAGCAGGGGGGGGGAGGCCCTTCTGACGTTCGGAGGCAAGCTGGCCGTACATAAAGATCTTGTTCAGGCCAGCAGGATCAACAGGTATTTGTGCACTTATCGAACAGCTATAACAAAACACAGGTGGGGCAAATGGGAGAGATCTATTGATAGGATTAAGGGTTCAATCACACCAGATGCATTGGCAGTCTCAATGCATAGACCAGGCAAAAAAGACTTGGTTTTCAATGAGGTCACTTCACAGCACAGCAGTGTGCGCTGAAAGAAAGCATGGCAGTACTTTATTTTTCAAAGCAGCCTATTGCAACACCGGTGCGGTAAATGGAACTGAATGAAATGTCAATAAAGTTCTAACAAAAAAAAAGTAAGTTGTGCAATATTTAGGGACAGAGGCATCAGCACGGTTCCTAGCAGTTGCTGGGGTGAACGCACCCTTAAAGTTATTGGAAGATTCTGGGGCTGCTTTGTGATAACTGGAGGAACAAGCCGTGCTGATGTCCATAAAAAGCAGCAATGTGGTGAGCTGCTCCAGTGTTCCTGGGCTGAGGCATGACCATTGATTGATGCTTCACACCAGGAAATGTCTGTGGTTGGAGCCTACAGCATGCTGGGCTAGCTGCAGAGAAGCTTCCCAAACCCAGAGGGCTGCTCCTGATTGGAAGAGCCCACATTCCAGCACTGCAGGGGGAGCACCCCAACACCCGGGACACACTCACATAATGCTTGTTGGGGCTGCGCCGCTTCTGGACGTCCTGCACGTCGACTTGCACGATGCTTTTCCTGGGCATGGCTCAGCCGGGCTCTCTAGTCTCCCACTGCGGACAAATAGATCAGAGCGATGCTTCCAACATCCAGCTGGGTGACGCCGCAGTCCGACAATGAGCAGAGTGTATGGGAGCCAGGCTCAGCTCCTCTCCTGCTCTTCCTTTCTTTCTTCCCACTTCTCACCCAATCCCCCCCCCCCTCACAGTACAAGGACCGCTCACTGCCAGCTGCAACCCCGCCCACTGCCTGAAGCCCCGCCCTCTGTATCCCGGTGACCCCCGGAGCGACGTCTTATGTCTATGAAGCCGCGCTACCACAATACGGAGTCACGGAGGCTTTAATCTAGAAACATAGAAAATGGATCATTCTTTCCTTCGTGCTGGTCATGTGCTGTTATACTGAAAAGTCCCTGACAAAAAAAAAATCTGTCCTAGGAAAAGTTTTCACCCTGTGAAAGAAAACATGCATGGCCAGGCTTTGTGAAGGGTGTGTTGGCACCGTCATGCTGCATTGGTGTGTGTTGTGATAAAAATGATAAATGGCCCGTTCACAGCATGTTCCTGGACATGAACGCAGTGGCCCACTTAATCAAACCCACCCGGCGTTTTGGGAGGGGGCCATTAATTTCAATGGCAGCCCAAACACGCATTCCGCCCGCAGTGCGATCACCTGCAGTGGAACATGGTACTGCAATGTCCTGCATTCCAGTGCATGCACAATTTTTTTGCAATTTCACCACACTGGTACGTAGGGCATTGTGGCACCACGCGTTCCGGTGCGGGCGATCGCACTGCGGCTGGAAGGAGTGACTGCAGTGCCATTGAATTGAATGGCAGCGCCTGGCCCCAGAACATGGGGAGGGTTTGATTAAGCAGTCCAGTACATTTATGTCACAGAACTGTGATATGAACAGGTCCTAAGGGCTGATTTACACCATCTGCATTGGAGCTGCACTGGCCATTGTTTCCAGTGCAGCCCCAATGCAAGACAAGGCAATTTGCCTTGTCACGGATGGTGCCCATTCACACCACTGCGTTGTGGTAGGAACGCGGTGGTGTGCGCTGAAAAAAAGTAAGGTATGCCTCTTTTCAACACAGCGAGATGCAGTGCGGAACAACTGCCTCACACCACCCTGTCCCTGGAGAACTGAATCAAGTGTCATTTGTGACAGTTTAATAAAGTTCTAACAAAAAAAAAGTGCACTGGGCTGGGGCACTGCACACCAGACCAGACGCTGTGCAATTAATGCTGCAGCTGTTGTGAATGGGCACTAAAGGTGCCCATACACTGCACGATTATCGTACGATAATCGTATGCGATCGTTTTTTCGTACGATAATTGAGCAGTGTGAACGGAGACGTGCGACCGTTTCTACTGTACGGTCGCACGTCTTCCGTCGAACCAGCATGTTCGAAAACCAGCCGGGAATCGTACGATTCTCGGCTGGTTAGAACGGTGCTCGGAAGATAAATGCTGAACGGGCCGGTGTGCGCACGCGCACACTGCCCGTTCAGCATTGCGGTCATCGGAAGCCCGCCCCTCAGGGGGGCGGGCTTGCGATGATCGAGAGTGCGATCTGCCTGTCCAAGATAGGCAGATCGTACGTTTTTTTAATCCCTTTACAACCATCGCAAGACTAAAGTCTTGCAATGGTTGTAGAGTGTATGGCCACCTTTAGGGCAGACATTTCAACTCTCCCTGACGTTCTGGGAGTCTCCCGCTATAAGATAGTGGCTCCCGGACACCTGGGAGAGAAGCACTTTCTCCCGGAAAGGTTTACTCTGCTCTATCTAGCAGAGTAAACCTTTCCGTGCTGTCTGTTTTTGTTTTTCTGACAACGGGGCCACTGTCAGAAAAGAAAGAAAAACGGCATAGGAACGAATAGCTAGATTGCTATTGGCTATTTCAATTTTCAATAGCAGACTAGCTCCTGCACCCACCCACTGCTGCTGTCAATCAGCAGAGGTGGACCTGAAGTTCTCAATCAGGTCCCCTTGCTGCTGACTGACAGCAGCAGAGGGCGGGTGCAATAGCCAGCTTGCTATTGGCTATTGCAAATTGAAATAGCAAATCTGGATATTTGTTCCTATGCCGTTTTTTTTTTTCCTGACGGCAGCAGCTGTCGGGACACTAAAAAAAAACATCAGATAGCAAAGGAAGCATTAACTTCTTTGCTATCTGCCATCATTTCAGGGGGTTGTGCTC
>NW_017306901.1:761261-764970 GCF_000935625.1 Nanorana parkeri | reverse complement strand
GGGGGGGGGGGGGGGGGGGTGACAGAGGGCACCTCCATGAAATGAGAAGGGCACCTCCATGAAATGAGAAGGGCACCTCCATGAAATGACTTATTTCATGTTGGGATCCCTGATTTAGGGCGGCTGGTGTGCGATGCCGGTGCTCTATCTAAATGGCCAACTCATCGAAATCTCCAATTACGTTACTTACGGTGAGTGGAGATGGTGTTAGTGCGCATGCGCACACCCTTTCTGCTGAACAGAAAGACTGGAGGAGGTCTGTAAAGCTGCGGTGCGCATGCACAATAGCATTTTCATAATACTCATTGAGTATGATAAGTCACCTTTAAAAAGGTACATGTACACATCACGCATGCCAACTGACAGCTGTTTGAGAACTCGACGAGTATTGCGAAAATGCCACAGCTGTACAGAGCTCCTCCAGTCTTTGTGCGGCAGTTGGGTGTGCACACCTGCAGTAACGCCGTCTCATCAAAATCTCCTGCTGGCCCAGAAGTGACGTAATTGGAGTTTTCGACGAGTTGGCCATTTCGATGGAACACCAGCACATCACACTGTGTACCTTTTCTTGTTGTTTTTAACTTTATTGCAATGTTACAAGTGATATTAAAGTCTCCTTAAAATGGTGAAACTTACCTTGTGTAATGCCTCTTCATGTATACATCTTCCTTGCAGCCTTTTCAGAGTGTCCCCTCAGCACTAGTGCTGCTGATTGGTTTTTGGGTGTCTCCTTCACCTTGTACAACTGGTAACAAATTGTTGAGTGCGTTTGTCGTTTGTTTTGCTCCTTCACCTTACAGTGTCCCACGGAGACACCCTTGCATGCGCGCTCCCAGCAAGTATACACTGCTACACATTGCCTGGAATGGAAAGCCTTCCGACCCCCTCCTGTGTCATCCAGTGTGCATGCTCCTCTGCAGTTACTGTGTCCTTATTGCGTGTCCTCAGTGCACGTCCTCCCCTACCCAAAGGTCAGGGGAAACGGCATGGCACAGCACAATGAGGAGGCAGCGGGCACAGTAGAGAGAAAAAAGAAAGTGTTTAGCACGCCATTAATAAATAATGCACTACACTAGGCATTGTTCCCCTGATTGAGGAGTGTCCAAAAAGGCTAACAAGGTGTAGCCTTTAGAAACTACTTTAAATTCTACAGGCTTAGCGATGTGCGTGGAGGTTGAAACACATCGGATCTTGCTGCAGTGAATAAAGCACTGCATGCAGTACTTTTGTTCAGCGCACACCTCCATGTTTTCACCGTAATGCAGTAGTTTTGAATGGTGGCCGTCCATGACAAGGCAAATTGCCTTCTCTTGCGTTGAGGGTGCACTGGAAAAAAATGGCCAGCGCAGCCAACGCCTTTGGTATGAATTCCCCCTAAGGTGTCATTTTAGTACAGCACATTACAAGGCACCACAACACACTGCAGTGCATGGAATTTACAGAGAGGTTAGAAAAAAAGACTCCAAGCACTATGATGCATTATAGCAACACATTGCAGCACACCTTCACACTGCACCTCAACAATCACACGGTATGTGCTTGGTGTTGCCATGCGATGTGGTGTGAACCAGCCAAGTGATACACAAATAAGATACATTTTTGTACAAAAATCTTAGGTGTCAGGTCGCCATGGTGACTAGAAATTGAGCTCTGGCATCTGGCCTTTTGTAAGCTCGTTCACTGACCCCAACCTCCACCTCCTCTGGCACTAAATCAGCCCTGCCCCCCCCCCCCCCCCCCCCATTGTCCTCTTTGCTGGGAGCCCGCTGCATGCTGCGGTCTGTGTCCCCTTCGATCCCCGCCTGTATCAGCAGTGGAGATCAGAGTTGACACAGACCGCTGCAGCCGGTGCCCAGCGGGTAGGAGACACCACTGTCAGGTATCGCCCCGCACGCCATTGTTAGAGCAATCATTCTTGAAACGTTCCTTCACGATGAACCTGTTTAAGTCTATTACAGGCCTCCACTCCCCCGACTTCTTCAGGACAAGAAACAATGGGGAATAGGCACCTCAACCTCGCTCCTGCTGGGGCACTGGAACTACAGCCCCCTGTTCCTTCAGTGCTTCCACGTATGAAAAAAAGTATTTCCCTCTGCTTGTGACAAGCAGGAAGGAGTGTAAATATCAGCCTGGGACGTGGAGGTTTCTGGAATGTCCATGCATGGCCCTCAGATAATTCTGAGGACCTACCTGTCTTTGATATTGTCCATCCACACCTGGCGAAACCCGGACAGCTTAGCTCCTACTGGGCAGGCTTGGGTGGCTGACCATCAAAAGGACTTCTGACTCTGCTGGCCCCCTTGAAGACTTTGCTGCTGAACTCGCTGTGCTGTTCCAGGGCCTCCAAAATTCTCTGCCCGATTTGTATAACCTAATTTATTTGCTCCTATCTTGTGGGGGCTTACCACAATTGGGGCCTCCTCTGTTTCAGCAGTCTTCTATCTTGCGGGCTAAAACCAGGCTTCCCGCCAGTTGCTTTTGCAATAGCTGTATCTAGCTTGTTCACAAAGAGTGACTGGCCCTCGTAGGGAATCTTACACCACCCCTACTTCGAACTCGGGTCTGCTACCGAGGGTCTTAGCCACAGCGATCTCTTCCCCGTTACTGAGTACAACATGACTCTGGCCAAAGATTTTATTATGTCGATGTAAGCTTCCACCAGGAATGCAGATGACAACTTTATCTCCTTCAGAGATGAGAGGATCTCAGCTTTACTAAGTTCACTGGAAATGGCCGCCCGTTTTCAATCCAAACTCCCAATGCTTTGGACACTGAAGCACGTGCTGCTGCAGGTCTACACACACTACCTGCTGTTTAATAGATTTAAAAAAATCTAAATCTACCCTCCTGTCCAATACATCCTTAAAGATGACCACATCACCCAGCACCAAAGTGACATGTCTAGCTGGCCTCATTAGGTCTGCATCGACCAATGGAGGATTTTCAAGCTCTTTTAAATCTTCTTTCTTGAAAGGGTAAAGTTTTGAGAAGCAATTGCGAAAAACAACGATTCCTCGTCAACTTGTGCCCACTCATCTTGCACAATTTCCTTGATTTCCTCAAAAAAAGGAAAAGTCATGTGTTTGAAATACTTTTTCTTTCGGTGAGGTTCTTCCACTGGTTCTTCCAAGGCCAAAGCCTGTCTAGCTCACATAACAAACGGCTGCACTAGAGCAAAATCAAAGCTTCTCAGAATTGTCTGACTCTGCAGGATTCTGAGACGGCGGAATAGGCATACTAGAGGACTGCCCTGTAGCTTGGGAAAGAGCAACTGGCTGTTGAGATGACTATCCAGACTGTGAGGTGAACTTCCTGAGTGTTTCCTGGAACACATGCTTCATCAACTTTACACCTATGAACTATACACTTCTCTATCCCTTGTGGCCTCAAGGAAGCAGTTCTCACATGCTGTCCTGCCAAGGAGGGCTAGGTTAGGACATGCCCAACATCACTCAGACTGGGTGATGGTAATGGTATAGCTCATATACTCCTAATCTCCTTGAAGGTCGTGATGGTGAACGCAAATGCCTTTCCCTTTCATAGTGTTGTGACCAACCTCTGTCCCCTGAAGAAGACCTTCCCCTGGATGCATTACTGTCTTCCTGTCTATCTTTTGAACTGAGCGATAAGCTATGTTCTGAACTGGATGAACTGAACAGAAAACAAACAACAAAAAAATTCTTACAGGTCCCAATGTTACATAATGGTT
>NW_017306901.1:731906-760951 GCF_000935625.1 Nanorana parkeri | reverse complement strand
CTGGGAGCCCGCTGCATGCTGCGGTCTGTGTCCCCTTCGATCCCCGCCTGTATCAGCAGTGGAGATCAGAGTTGACACAGACCGCTGCAGCCGGTGCCCAGCAGGTAGGAGACACCACTGTCAGGTATCGCCCCGCACGCCATTGTTAGAGCAATCATTCTTGAAACGTTCCTTCACGATGAACCTGTTTAAGTCTATTACAGGCCTCCACTCCCCCGACTTCTTCAGGACAAGAAACAATGGGGAATAGGCACCTCAACCTCGCTCCTGCTGGGGCACTGGAACTACAGCCCCCTGTTCCTTCAGTGCTTCCACGTATGAAAAAAAGTATTTCCCTCTGCTTGTGACATTGGAAGGAGTGTAAATATCAGCCTGGGACGTGGAGGTTTCTGGAATGTCCATGCATGGCCCTCAGATAATTCTGAGGACCCACCTGTCTTTGATATTGTCCATCCACACCTGGCGAAACCCGGACAGCTTAGCTCCTACTGGGCAGGCTTGGGTGGCTGACCATCAAAAGGACTTCTGACTCTGCTGGCCCCCTTGAAGACTTTGCTGCTGAACTCGCTGTGCTGTTCCAGGGCCTCCAAAATTCTCTGCCCGATTTGTATAACCTAATTTATTTGCTCCTATCTTGTGGGGGCTTACCACAATTGGGGCCTCCTCTGTTTCAGCAGTCTTCTATCTTGCGGGCTAAAACCAGGCTTCCCGCCAGTTGCTTTTGCAATAGCTGTATCTAGCTTGTTCACAAAGAGTGACTGGCCCTCGTAGGGAATCTTACACCACCCCTACTTCGAACTCGGGTCTGCTACCGAGGGTCTTAGCCACAGCGATCTCTTCCCCGTTACTGAGTACAACATGACTCTGGCCAAAGATTTTATTATGTCGATGTAAGCTTCCACCAGGAATGCAGATGACAACTTTATCTCCTTCAGAGATGAGAGGATCTCAGCTTTACTAAGTTCACTGGAAATGGCCGCCCGTTTTCAATCCAAACTCCCAATGCTTTGGACACTGAAGCACGTGCTGCTGCAGGTCTACACACACTACCTGCTGTTTAATAGATTTAAAAAAATCTAAATCTACCCTCCTGTCCAATACATCCTTAAAGATGACCACATCACCCAGCACCAAAGTGACATGTCTAGCTGGCCTCATTAGGTCTGCATCGACCAATGGAGGATTTTCAAGCTCTTTTAAATCTTCTTTCTTGAAAGGGTAAAGTTTTGAGAAGCAATTGCGAAAAACAACGATTCCTCGTCAACTTGTGCCCACTCATCTTGCACAATTTCCTTGATTTCCTCAAAAAAAGGAAAAGTCATGTGTTTGAAATACTTTTTCTTTCGGTGAGGTTCTTCCACTGGTTCTTCCAAGGCCAAAGCCTGTCTAGCTCACATAACAAACGGCTGCACTAGAGCAAAATCAAAGCTTCTCAGAATTGTCTGACTCTGCAGGATTCTGAGACGGCGGAATAGGCATACTAGAGGACTGCCCTGTAGCTTGGGAAAGAGCAACTGGCTGTTGAGATGACTATCCAGACTGTGAGGTGAACTTCCTGAGTGTTTCCTGGAACACATGCTTCATCAACTTTACACCTATGAACTATACACTTCTCTATCCCTTGTGGCCTCAAGGAAGCAGTTCTCACATGCTGTCCTGCCAAGGAGGGCTAGGTTAGGACATGCCCAACATCACTCAGACTGGGTGATGGTAATGGTATAGCTCATATACTCCTAATCTCCTTGAAGGTCGTGATGGTGAACGCAAATGCCTTTCCCTTTCATAGTGTTGTGACCAACCTCTGTCCCCTGAAGAAGACCTTCCCCTGGATGCATTACTGTCTTCCTGTCTATCTTTTGAACTGAGCGATAAGCTATGTTCTGAACTGGATGAACTGAACAGAAAACAAACAACAAAAAAATTCTTACAGGTCCCAATGTTACATAATGGTTTGGTTCACAGTAGGTTCCAACCTCCTTTTATGTTGGAATGTTAATCCCAAACCCATTTAAGTTAATAGAACCCCAGTCTTTAACCACTTGCTGACCGGGGTGTTTATACCCCCTTCCTGTCCAGGCCATTTTTCAGTATTCAGAGCTGAGGTACTTTGACTGACATTTATTCCGTCATGCAACGCTGTACTGAAATGAATTTTATACCATTTTTTGGGGACAGATAGAGCTTTCTTTTTGGTGGTATTTAATCACCACTACGGATTTCTTTTTTTACTACATCATTTAAAAAGTACCGAAAATTTAGAAAAAAAACCTGTTCTCCCTACGTTATGTTATAAAATATTTATTACCCAATTTTTTGGTAAAATATAAAAGACGGGGTCACGTCGGGTAAATAGACACCAAACATGTCAAGCTTTAAAATTGCGCGCACCTGTTAAATCTCAAAAAACTACCATACTCAAAATTGACCATAGCCGACGCTTTAAAAGCTTTTACCGCTCATCATGTTATTGTTATCAGTGATGAATGGCCCTAGAATTATTGCTCTCACTCCGACGTTCGCGGCGATATGTAACATGTGCGGCGCAATGGATGTAATCGGTGTTTTCGCACGTAGGCGGGCTTGACACATGTTTGCGTGTGCATGTGGGGGCGGGGGACTTTAATTTTTTTTTTTTATTGCTTTGATATGTGCTTTTTAATTTTTTAATCTTTTTTTGTAACTTACATTTTTTTAAACCTTTTTTTCCCCCACTCAACTTTATTGCTATCACATAGGGAGCAAACAAGCTCCCTATGCGATAGGCAATTTGCAGTGACAGGTCCTCTTTATGGAGACATCAGGGGTCTTTAAGACCCCTAATGTCACGTAGGGACCCCCAGAGAAGCTGATGAAGCAGAGACCTGCTTCCCCAGCTTCTCTCCGGTTTCTGTACTGGAGTGACACTGAATACAGGAAGTGATGTAATACACATCACAGGAGAGGAGATCAAACGGAGCTCGTGTACTGAGCTCCGTTTGATCTCCGGCCGCAGAGCTGCTGTTCTGATCCCAGGCTCACACCGGGAGCAGCGGAGCCCGGGATCGCCAGCAGCGGCGGCGACGGAGGGGGGCGCACACCCGACCGCACATTACAAGCGATCGGCGTCTCTACAGACTCCCTAACGCTTGTATGTAAACAGCCATCGCTGGCTGTTTACATTCAAAGCCGGTTTCCCACTCGTGCCCGCCGCCTAGCGGAACGGGATAGGACATCTAAAGACACCCACCCGCCCTCAAGAAGCTGCTGTCTGGCCGTTTAATTACAACGGCCGGACAGCAGGTAGTTAAAGAACATGCTTGGGAATGCCTTTAACCTCCCTGTGAAGTGGTGCATCTGTAGAATGTGTACAACGTACTAAAGCAAAACTGACATTTACAAAATAAATTTAAAAAACATTTGAAAGGCAATATGACCTTATTTGCCTGTTTCTGGTAAACACAGAGTTAAAGTTTGAACAGGAGAAAATTGTGTTTCAACAGAAACTAGTTTTAAGAGTTTCCAAAATGAGGAGTCTGCATTCTTCAGTAAAATTAATTTGAATCTTATCTTTGTCCGAAACATATAACATTGAAACTTTCCGGCTGTTCTATGGTCCATATTATTAGAATTAGTTTTGTATACGTGTATGTCTTTCTATTGGTTTATGCTCCACCATCGCCCCTTTTACTGTCCATATAATCTTTTGTTTTAACAATAAACCTTTGAATGAAGAGTGAATACACAACTTGGTGTGACTCTTTATTCCCAAGTACTTGTCTGAAGCTGACAGCACGATCAAATCCCAGGAAACCTAAATCGAGTTAAGTCCTGCCAGGAGACGTGGGTTCAAGAACACTCAGAGTAACTTCCCCGTAGGTTAGAGGCGCTGCAGTGTAACTTTCCTGAGGAACCCTAACACAATTTCCCCCAACTCCCCTTTTTCAGTTCTTTGTATGTTTGTCTTGTGTATGTTTTATTTAAGTAAAGTCTCCCCATTTACAGTAGTGGGGTACTTAACTGGAAATAAGGAACCCAGAAACTTCATCTCTTTAGATTTAAACATATGCTTATATATACTGTACATGTCTCAGTGTCTCCTACCCGGGTGCATAAATGCTACTTGTATGATCTCATGTCTCCCATCCCCCCCGCTTGTACTACCATACTGCTACTGCTCCTGTACATCTTTTCTTTTTGTATTGTTCTTGTTTTTGTAATACATCTTTGTATTTAAAATTTTACTGGCGACTGGAACCAGATTGTGATCCCTTTCTTGATATGATTGCGTTACAAAAATTAAAAATCTAATAAAAGTTTATGAAAAAAAATAGCATTTAAATTGCCTGGAAATTACATTTCCCAACCGCTTTACAAAGCAGCCAGGATTTCATTCATTTATACCAGGCATCTTTCAATAGAACCAGATTCCATTCATAAATTCTAGACCGCACAAAAAAATGGCATGGAATCTATACCAGATCCTTATATTTAATGAGGGTTTGGTATGGATTTTAAGGCAAAAATAAATGTGGGGCCCCCCAAAATCAATATTGGACCCTTATCTGAGCATGCACCCCCTCATCGCTCCTGAACCATACAAGGACACATGCCTTCAAAATGGGGAGAGTGCTATGCCAGGGGGAAATTCTCTGGGAGAGCACCTTGTCCCTTTTCCCTGCACCCAGTCCTCAAGAGGATGTGGGGGTCTGCAAGGCATTCTCTGATTTGACGAGGTGGAGATCCTGATGTCATCTGGCCCTGCCATTAGAAAACCCCTTGCGCTCATTGTAAAAAAATATAGGTCGTTCCCTGAATAGCAGCAGTGCCAAGTGACTAGAGTGAACATGTGGGACACAAATGGAGGATTTGGCTCTTTGTTCTTATTCTGTATGTATGGACCCTGCACAGCACCACTTCTCCTGTCCTTTATGCTGTGTGTAATTCTTAGTATCTGTTCTTATTCTGTATGGTAGCAGTTCTCTTGTCCTGTGAACAATTCACAGTATCTCTTCTTACTCTGCAGGTATGGACACTGCTCTGTAGAACCCTGGTACCCAAGTTGCGGCCTGATGTCACTTACTGTGCAGCCCTTATCGATAGTAGTCTGTGTTTTTGTCATTACTTTAGCCAGTGAAGGAAAAATATTATTTACACTGGCTCCTAGTACATAAAATGTTTGGCTATTTCTTTTGCACTCTCTTGTACACTGAGTAGCCAGATTATTATGACCACCTGACGTTTGTAGGCAAATTAGCTATAATTTCGCGCTGAAGTTGCTAGAGGGCCAGACCATTATAAATAGGGAAACAGGTTGTTTACCACAACAGTAGAAGTGATTTTTTTCTGAAGATATGGGTAAACAACGCGATTTAACAGCCTTTGAACGTGGGATGATTGTTGGCGCTCGGAGCCATGGATCGAAAAAGTGGAGCGCTCGGAGCCATGGAGCGCTGTTGGGGTGGTCATAATAATCTGGCCACTCAGTGTATATCTTGCATTCCTCTGTTTTCTATATTGTGTTAAGCAGTGATCGCTAGCAATCTCATGTAACGTGTCTCTAGTCTATGGTTGTCTCCCCTATATCAAGTACGTTGACCATCCCTGCAGTAGCACGTGTCTTGTTTTTTATGCTGGGTCTAATACTCGGTACATTGTATGATATTAAGTCTGCATGGACACTGCATGCTATCACTTCTTTGCTTTTGTCATGTCTTCTTATTTGCTAAGTGCACTGCTTCTTTTGTCTGCTCAACTTTGTTTTCAATTGAAGCAATGGTACAATAAGGCTAATTGCCTTGTTCTTGCGTTGGGCAATGTAGCTCAACACAGCTGTTGTGAATGGGATTTGCTCTGTTGTATGGCACACCATTACCACGTGGAAAATAAATAAATATATTTAAAACACTTGATGTTTTTGTTATCAAATGTACAAACACTTCCCATTGGGATGGAAGCATATAAAAGCATGGCACTCCATTTGAAAAGAAAATGGAAAACAATGGCTGGCCATCCCAGAATGTGACAAGGGCAACAATAACCATCCGTTCATAATGCAGTAGCTGAAATGTGTGCTGTATGTGAGAAGAGAGAAATACATTAATTCTTAAAAGAAATTTGCTTATTCTACAAAACATGTTCTCATTTTACCAACTAGTAAAAATAATCACTTTTACCAGACAATGGTAAGAGTGGGTTGTTTTGGAAGATAAGACTTGCAAATGTAAGCACGGCAGGTCCCCTTTTGCTGCCAAAACAGCTCTGACCCATTGAGGCATGGACTCCACCAGACCTCTGAAGGTATGCGGTGGTATATGGCACCAAGCAGATCTTTTAAGTCCTGTAAGTTTGGACCAGACTAGTTTTGGATTGGAGTAGTTTTTCCAGCAGATCCTATAGCTGCTCAATTGGAGAAATCTGAAAAATTTTGAGGCCAAGTCAACACCTCGAACTTGTTGTGTCCCTCAAACCATTCTTCAACCATTTTTGCAGTGTGGCAGGGCACATTATCCTGCTGAAAGAGGCCACTTCCATCAGGGAATACCGCTTCAATGAAGAGGTGTACTTGGTCAGCAACAATGTTTAGGTAGGTGGTACATGTCAAAGTAACATCCACATAAATGGCAGGAACCAAGGTTTCCCAGTATCATGCTGCCTCCACCGGCTTGCCTTCTTCCCATAGTGCATCCTGGTGATATCTCTTCCCCAGGTAAGGTGACACACATGCACCCGGCCATCCACATGATGTAAAAGAAAATGTGATTCATCAGACCAGGCCACCTTCTTCTATTGCTCCGTGGTCCAGTTCTGATGCTCACGTGCACATTGTAGGTGCTTTTGGCGGTGGACACAGGTCAGCATGGGCACCCTGACCAGTCTGAGGCCATACGCAACAAACTGTGATGCACTGTGTGTTTAAATATCCATAGATCCTGTAGAACTCCTTAACGGAAATCCCAAGACAGTAATGGGTGCTCGAAATGACCGCGGATGGCGCCGCACATGGAACAACTTCAAATACAGATGTCACCAGCACACAAAGACTCTCAAGTCAGTGCAAATCCATTTAATGAAATAATGTCACTCAGAAAATCAAGCGCTTTTGGGGCCACACAGGGTCCCCTTCATCAGGTTAAAAGTAGAAGGAACTACCAAAAGTGGTGCAAGGAAGGAAAACCAGTGAACCGGCGACGGGGTCATGGACAACCAAGGTTCATTGATGCACGTGGACAGCGAAGGCTGGCTCGTGCTCACATTTCTGAAAAGTGAATGCTGGTTCCTATAGAAAGGCGTCTAAACAAACAGTGCAACTTCAAATACAGATGTCACCAGCACACAAAGACTCAAGTCAGTGCAAATCCATTTAATTAAAAAATAATGTCACTCAGAAAATCAAGCGCTTTCGGGGCCACACAGGGTCCCCTTCATCAGGCTCAGAGTAGACGGTGTCTACAAATGGATTTGCACTGACTTGACAGTCTATGTGCTAGTGACATCTGGTAGTTCCTGACCACTGCAGACCGGGAACATTCCACAAGAGCTGCAGTTGTGGACTAGCTCAAATCCTGAAGCTTAATCAACTTTAGGGACAAAATGTTTGCTTGCTGCCTATTATATCCCACCCACTTATAGGTGCCATTGTAATGAGATAATCAATGTTATTCAGTTCCTCTCAGTGGTTATAATGTTATTGCCGATTGGTGTATATCTGAAGTAAAAACACGTACACAGGTAAATACATGCCAGCAAATCTCTAAGTAAATTTTTAGGTTAGGCAAACTACAAAGAAAATAGCTGTGCTACTATGTACTCTTTAGGTTCCATAAATAGCAATGGTTGACCCAGCAATTTGCACAACCAAACTAAACTCTGAACCTGTCATTGCAAAAGTTTCAGGTTTATCAAAGCTAAGCACAGTACGTTTTACCAAGTTACAGCTATATGCTATGTCTTTTTTTTCTACAGTTGGCATCTGAACAATCTTTAATGAACTCCTCAGATTGTATCATCTTTAGAACACTGCTCTCTACATCCAATAGTCACAGAGCACTTAGTCTTTCATAGGTCATTATGGTTCTCAGACAATTCTTTATCAGTGCCAGTTTGCTAAATGATCTCTCTCCTGAACAACTAGTGACCATCATGCTCACATATATTGCAAGAGCTCCATTAACACTTGAAATTATAAGCAAGTCCGTCCTTCATCATGGAGGAAAACTGCCTGTTGAGATAGTGTGAGATAGGACATGAGCTTTGCAAAGGCAGCAAACCGGACAAGTTCATTTATAAACACCTTACTAAAAACACAAGGCAAAGCATTGATAAGTTTCTCAACTACCGCTCTCATCTCTGCAGCAGGTAGTCAGCATAAGTTGACTATGACTTTATTTCTACACGGATCGGTATGCTACCCTGCATTCTTGTAAGGTAACAGATAACTAATCTAAAATGACATTGAAAGTTCCACATCTGAACTTTCTTAAAGAAGAACTCTGGGCAGAAATAATCTTAATCCTTGCAGTTTGGTTAACAGCAAAATGAGTCTACAACTTACTGAACTGTAGTAAGTTTATTGTGCTCAGAGTTGGGCTTTATTTATTTTATTATAGTATAGACGGGGGACCCCTTCTGGCAGGAGGCCTGTGCTATTACCCCTTCATAAATCCGGAACTTTATGTAACGACACATACCTAAGTTAGCCAAGTGAACCTTCCCTAGCAGTGTGGACAAATTCGTGTCTCCTACATCCATCTCTTGATGCAGCTGATGTAAAATTGGTGAAAGCAGGATAGCCTGCTAGTTTACACTCCATCTTGGAATTCCTGTAAGCAGATTCCTAGAAGCGTATTACAGGCTTTAGATAGTTGCTGTCTACTCTGACAGCCAAACAGTTGTGTTAACTGCGTGCGTGTCAATGTCATGAGATAGTAGAGCAATATTCCCATTTCTTTAAAAAAAAAAAAAATGTATTTTTTTTTAAAATCCTGGTCCCTTTCACAGAGTCCATCAGGAGGGGATGCGTGCATGGCGGATCTCACCATTGTGATATCCATATATGGCAGTTTTTTACTCCATTTTGCAATTGAGGAAAAAACTGACATTCCCAGATCCATGTTAGTGTATGGGCAGCCAAATCTAAATGGATGGGCCTCCGTTTACATTAGGTTACCCCCGACCCGCATGATCAAGTCCAGCGTAACGGATGCCCCTCTGTTTACATCCGGCTGCCCATATACCATCAGGCTTCCGATCAGGTCCACCAGAAAAACTGACAGGCAGACCTGATCCGGAATGCACGGAACTTGTTCCGTTCGCCAGTAAACTTTTCCGGTGCCGGCACACGGGGTTCCGGTGGCGGACTCATGGCGGCTGCTGCAGGTGGTACTGGAGCGGCATCTTCCACGTTGTCCGGTGGTGGAGTCGGTGCAGCTGGGGCGGCTCGAGCCAGGGAATCCAGCCGGCCCTCTAGTTGAAAATAGCCCTCCTGGAGACCCTGCACGGCCTGGGTAAGGGAGGCGATCTGCTGGCAAAGCTCCTCCATGAAGGCCTCCTTTCGGACCCACGAGTATGGCTGAGTGATTCTGTTAGGGTTGTGGTGTGGGCCCGAATTGACGAGGAGGACCTCCCTTGCAACCCCGTCTGACGACCACTGGGGTTCAAGACAGTGTGCTCAGGCAGGAGGTGCACGGGTGCAGATCCAGGGTCACTATGGTGATCGGAGCCCTGGCAGAGTAGTCGGCTGTACTTGATGGTGCTTCAATCCAATCGGGAAATCAGGAGACAGGCCGGGTCAATAACAGACGGGCAATCGAAGTACAAAGGGTTAACCCAATAGGAGCGTCAAGAAGCAAGCCGGGTCGATAACAAGCGGGCAGCAAGGTACAGAGGGTAATCCAATGGGAACGGAAAGCCAGTTCAACAAGTTCAGGAGACAGGAGCAAGGTAGGGACATCCAACAAAGGCTGAAGATCAATCAGCACTGAATGAGCGTCCTGAGGTGCTGTATATAGGCCGGGGACGCGTCACTGCGCATGCGCCGGCGTGATGACATCACCAGGCCGTATCAGCGCGATGACGTCACGCGGGGCGGGTCCCGTCGGGCCTTCTGGCGTCTGCACGGCCTGGGTGTGCCGGCGGACACCCTCTCCGTGTGCATCCCCCGCACAGGAGCTTGGATCGGGACTCGGCATGTAAATATTTACACATTTGAACTATTTTAGCCGCTTCAGCTCTCACTTGTATATACTCTTTTTGGACCAAAGCAATTTTTACATATCAGCTCCAGGTATATTGATTTGACAATAACTGTGTAATACATATATTGTTTCTTTGGTACAAACAAGGCTTTCTATTCTATTCTCTATGCAATCGATAGACAAAATGTGTAACAAAGCAAAAAATGAGTTTTTTTTTACCCAATTTGACCAATTTTGGTTTTAAAACAACAAGGGGTTCAACTATAAAAGTTTTATGCTGGGGCAGATGCCATTTGCACGGCACAAGTACCCCTATATGGCAGTGATGAGCATAGGCCTGGCAAAACTTTTATAAATGTGTTCCACCTGAATTTTATTCTATAATTTGTCCAGTTTATAATGACACAAATTCAGTTTTTATCAGTTTATTGGTGACATTAAAAAAAGACAGTAAATGAAAACACAGTTTTAATCTAATTGGTAAAAAAGATTTCTTACAGTGGAATAATTCATTTTAAATAATAAAACAATAATTTTTAAATTGCTTGCCAAACTTATAGTCACCCACAACCTTCCTTCAGAGGGCCTTAATGAGCTCTTTGGATCTTTGGCATGACACCACACACATTATTTGCAAAGACAACACCAGACCCTAGATATAGAGGTGGACAAATTTGTTGATACCCTTATAGCTCATTGAAACAATGCTTCAATGCTCCTGAAAAGTGATGAATTAAGATCATACAGGCAAATAGAGGCTGGGTGAAAAGAAACCAACAATCCCCCTGCGTGATCAATGTACATTGCATGGATTTTAACAAATTTTATAGCAGATTTCTACTGTGTTGTGAAGAAAAAATGGTTTGTGTCACTACGTCCTTTCCAGGCCGCTTCCTGAATAGGAGGGTCTGTTCATTATACCCACCTGGTGCACTTTTAAGTGTTCTAATGAGGAAAGGTGCAGTGCTTGCATCCATTTAGAAGTATTTAAAGGGTATTTTATTTATTTTTTAGAATAGAGAAGGCTTAAAACTCCTGTAAAGGCTCTACCGCCTTAAAATTTGGAGAATGACTATAACCCCATCTGTAATTCCTTTTGCATGGGATGCCTAAAATGTTACTTGAATTTTAGCGCAAACGGATGACAAAGTCATTCAGCCAATCACACATGCAGGAAATAACATTTCTGGGGGCATTTTGTACACCCATGATGTACAGAACTCCTCCAGGTTGCCATATTCCATTGACTTTTTTGAACAGTTTTAGAAAATGAGAGCAGCTTCAGATAGAAATGGAAATTACATTTTTAATCACATTAAATTATAAAATGGCTTGTGTAGCAATTTTATATGCTATATTATTATTTTTTTTAACAAAATAGGAATTCTCCCTTAAGTTTAAACCAGACCAGTTTGCTCCCCACGGTTCCTCTTTATTGGATAAAAATTGGATATGCTACGTTTTCAATCAAGTACTGTTCAAATTAGTTGAATGGCAAAAGGTTAACAGTCTCTTCAAGAAAAATGAAAGTTTTGTCTTACAATAGGGGACTGTGCAAGAGGACCTACAGTCAGTCATTCAGATATATGTGGAGACCACAGGGACAGAATACAAAGATGAACTGTTCTTATATGGGTTAATTGGTCATTTGAGAGCTAGAATGAACATACTTTCCTATGCGATGGAGGTTCTGCTTTGGGAAACACTTTGACCCCCTTAATAACACACCCAGTTCACGTAAGATACACATTCCTAACATTTATTTTCTATTTTCCTTCTGTAGGAATATACAGAACTGTATTTCTGAGTTAAGAAATGCTTGGCCTTTCACATTCCAAACACTTCAATGCCACCAAGTGGTCAAAGATGCTCACTGGCTTGTATAACAGCATTTGCAACAACAGGGGCCACCTGCTGGCTTGTCAGTATTGAAGTTGTATACAGTGCTGATATAATGCACTAAGGGAAGGCAAGGACAGATCAAATAGTAAATGTAACACAACTGCTAAAGTACGCAGCATAGAAATAACGTAAAAAACAGTGTGCAATGCTGTGTAAATTAGGAAAGCACCGATACCAAGTACATGTACAGATGCTTTTTGAGACTAGAGAAAAATTCAAAAGTTAGGAGGCAGCTGTCATTTGTAAGAAGCACATGGAGTTCATCAAAACTGGAGCAGACAAAATCTGGAGTCTGGAGCAATTGTGCATGGCAACCAATCAGCTTCCTTTTTTCATTTTCAAATCTTAACTGAACAAACTGAAGAGAGAAGCTGATTGGTTGCAATTCACCGCTGCTCCAGATTCTGATTCACTTTTGATAAATTCCCCCAAGTGTGTGGTAATAACACGTGCATTGTGGAGGTGCGTTGGGGTGCCATGCAAAATAAAAGGCACTGCAGCACACTGACACGCATGGTATAAGTAATACAATCTTTAACACAAGATATTTAGGAACTTTGCAAAGAAATTACTTCTGGAGTCCTTAGAGAATATAAGATTGAGTTATACTGTATTTGTTGGATTCACAATTTCTTATATAAAACACGCAAGGAAAAGCAGTTGCTCTTCCCACTGACCACCAAATGCACACCAAGCCTGTGAATCACTTAAAAGGAGAACTATGGGGTCAGTGTTTTTCCCCATAGTTCTCCTTAGGGTAACGGGAGGACACAAACTAGCGTCCTCCCGTTACCCTAAGCTCAGTATACCGCGAGCTACAGCTTGCGGTATACTGAGACGCCGCAGCCGGAGCGGATCCTGACGTAGATGACAGGATCCGCCCAGCTGCGTGAGTGACAGCTGGCTCTGCCTATCTAGAGGCAGAGCCAGCGGTACCCTCCCCCGTCCGTTCCGGTGGTCAGCGCTGGCAGATCAGAGCGGGGAGAGGGGAATCCAGCCCCTCCCCTGTCATGGCAGAGAGCCGTGACAGGATCGAGAGGTGAGCGAACCTGGTATGTGTTCGCTCACCTCCCGATCTAGTGAGCCGACCTGTGACAGTCTCATTGTCACAGGTCGGCTAGAACTATGAGGTGAGTGAAACGCACTCCCCTCATAGTTCTCCTTTAAAGTGACACAAAACTCAGGGGTTAAATCATAAAAATGCATTCAGGTACCCTAACGATTAATAAAAATTTATCTTATTTGTGTATCACCGAGTCTAGGATTACACCTAGGCAATTCAGATGCTGAGCTGTTTTCGCGCGTTTTGGATCACGTAACTGTTCATAGTAAACCGCGCAATTGTCACGCGTTTTTCAATGCAGAGAGATGTCTATGGAACCCAAACCGCGCGACAACTGCCCGAAAATAGCTCCTGCACTTTTTCACGCGACAGGCGTTTTCGGTCGCGTGACAAACTGCAAAGGTGTGAGTAGCCTCCATTGACTTCAATGCAAAACTGTGTTTTGTGCAATATCGTGCAACTCAAATCGCCTAGGTGTGCACCGGCTCTCTGCTGTAGATCCTCAAATCATATCTGAATTGGTGCTGACAGTGTCCTTCCTTCTGGAGGGTGGTTACTTTTCTTCCTCATGACCCCTGACGTTTAGTTTACTAATTTGTATTGAGATTGTAGTCCATGACAGGAGGGAGCTTGGAGCGGTGACTACTTTACAACACACACAGAGACCATGGGGAACAGAAGTAGCCACCCTCCAGTAGGAAGGACAGTGTCAGTACCAATTCAGAGATGATTTGAGGATCTAAAGCTGAGTGATACACAAATAAGATACTTTCTTGATAATAAAGTACTTGAATACATTTTTAAGATGTAACTCTTGAGTTTAGTGTCACTTTAACTTGCTTGTGAAAAGAATACCAAAGTACTTACAATTATAGCCATTTCATGGCCTGACCAGAAAGACTATGCATACATCTGTTGCCATGGATCTTCTTCCTCCACTGTATGCAAGAGACAGGTACACTTTAATAAATCCATGAAACCACAGTCACACAAGGAGGAACATTCAGCTTACATTTATTTTCTTGTTACTTTATTAGAATCTCTTATATACATTGTACAGTGTTTTTGTGCCAGCTGAAAACCCTTTTAAACAACTGTATTCAAGTCTCTTACAGAATTCTCTGTCCAAATGAAAATCATTTTCCAGTATGGAGATAAAAAGGTGTAATTTTTCCCCAATACAGGTACAAATTGAAATAAACAGAAACACTGCATTTTAGAAGTTAGCAGCAATTAGCAAAGTGGACATTTCAGAGTTTTAATAGATTTTTGGCTCAGTCACGTCATGCAGAATTCACACTGTTCCCAGCTGCAGCTAATAGCTTGTCTCCATGTCAGGGAATGCACATTTTCCATATGAACTGAGCTGGTCTCTGGCTACATACTGTCAAATATTGTAAGTGTAAAAAATGATTAGAAAGCAAAGTATTATGCCAGGTTATTACTATCGCCTAGCTAAACTTTTTCAGGCCTATTTAAACGTGCAATGTGACAAGAGTGGTAACAAAGAGCAAACAATCGCCATTGTTCTTCCATACCATAAATCTGATGTGGTTTCTCTGCGATACTACACCTTATGCAACATCACTCTTTGAACTGCCATGATAAATAAGCCATCAGCCCTTGATAAATACAAGATTCATACTGATCTATTGCTTTATGTCATCAGTGATACCCTCACTTCTTTAACTTGACCTTTACTAATGACTGGCCAGCAGTCTGCTACTTTTCACACAGCATTAGGTGCAAAAAACAAGTTCAAGTCAAAAAGCTGTGAAATATATTAAACCCCTTTGCTAATATCTAGAAGGCACATTACTCTGATACATGGCTAAAGAAAATATATTTTACTTGGTCCCTTGTCATGCGTTAACTGAATAAAAAATATACCATTTTTTTTATTAAGGGAAAGAAGCAATCACCTACAGCAGCCAGACTGGATTCCAAACAAGTCAACTGAAATCGGATTGCTTTCTGTGAGTTACTCAGGCCTTGCTTTGCCTTTTCCAATAAAGACACAGAAAGATTTTAAACTCCAAATATAAATAGGTTATATTCTGGTCTCCATCTAAACTACGGGGCATCTCTGAACTTAGAGAATCTGTTACTTTACCCTTTCATGGCAAAGTGACACGTTCTCTTGTAAGATAAAAATACTCCTTCTGTTTCATCTGATGCCAGAATCCTTTAGCAAATACCTGGTGCTATCCTCTTCCCAGGATTCAGTGCTCAGCCCTGAGAATCCAATTGCCAAGCCCGAACATGAGGAGGAGAAAAAAGTTAGCCATGTGTAAGCTCACACACAGAGCTTACACAGGTTTAGGACTCAGCACACTGATAGAACAATGTTGTGGCAGGACAGCGGGGAAGGTTCTTCTTAGAAAAGAGTTTGCTCTGAGTGGGAAAGGTAACAGTCTCTTTAAAAAAGAACTCCAGGCAAATAAAATCTTAACCCTTGCAGTGGGGATACCCCCACGCTGCAAGGGTTAAGTGTTTGTTTTGTCTAGAGAGCTAAAATAACATTTATACTTACGAGAACCACGATCCTGGCTGGCTGCTACACCTGTCTTTAGCCTGTCTCCGCCTCTGCTCCAGCAATGAAATGTCCCTTGATGTTGTCACTTTCTATACACGAATAGGACATAATGACTCACAGGATCTTACAGGACCCGCTGGAGTGGAAGGGGAGAGAGGTTGAAGGGAGCGAGCCAGGTTTGTACTTCGGGTGAATACAACACTGTTTTTTTTATGCTCCCTAGACAAAACAAGCACTTAACCCTTGCAATGTTGGGGTGACCCACTGCAAGGGTTAAAATGTATTTGCTCGGATTTCTTTTTTTGAAAATCTTTGATATGTTGTTTGGCATGCAACTTTTAGAAGGGTGTGCTGCAGATACAGAAGGAATGGCATCTGCATTGGCAATATATGAGTGATATACATACAACAAAGTGACATAGATTATCACTGTGGTAAAGAGATCCTCTTGGCGAATGTACATGCAATGGATAATTAAGGAATAAACTGGCAGCAAACTGGCATACAGTTTCTGATCTTCTAATAGTTAAATTAAAGCATGCTGGCCTTTATGCTTTGAAGGACCACATACACACACAGCCAAACAATGGCATGTCCCTTAAACCATTTCTTCATATGATGTGACACAAGAAAAAAACCTTAAATCATGTCTAATAATGATGAACACTGACTTCCTCCAATGGTTTACAGGATCCTCGGGTTTTAGAATGTCCAGGAGATGACTTACAGCCGCCTTTACAGATATGCTGGACGCACCAATACAAGTAGATGGTTAAGTGGTAAGACATCTTTGCCCAGCTGTGTGTGCAGATGAACTTTACAGTCTGTATTGTTCTCTTCAGTTAAACAAAACCTTATGAAGCTTCAGCTGAACTGTAGGCAACAAATTTGGCGGGTTTCAGGAAAGGTCCACATTGTCCTGCTTCAAATTCACCCACGCGGAAAAACATTTCCTGTTCCTGCTTCTTCTGCTCTAAGTCGTCCTCCAGGATCTGGTGTAAGAGAGAAAGAAAATGCACAGAAGAGAAGTAAAATAAAAGTTAAATGATTTTGTAAACTTGATTTGATCATAACTACAAACCATACATCATAAACCATCCATATCCAACATTGGGGTATCTATGGTCAAAAATGTAAAATAAATATGTATGTAAACTTACTTACTGAAGATGCCCATAGGATACACTTCCTCCATGTACTGATACAATGTCACTCGGCCCTATAAATATGTACTTCCTAGTGTCAAAACTCACACAAAGCCTGCCGTCTGAACTACAGCTCAACGTCTGAACAATGTAACATTATCATTGCTTGCTGGAAGCAATGCATGATGGGATATGCAGTCTTGAGAAATTGAGATTACATCACATCAAGCAGCAGGGAAAGAGAAGCAAAGCGCACTGGGAATCCAGGAAGTTGATGAAAGTGATGGGTAGATGGAAGGCAGCTCTCACTACATAAAAGGGATTTTTTTTAAAGGAGAACTATGGGGTCAGGGCTTTTCCCCATAGTTCTCCTTAGGGTAACGGGAGGACACAAACTAGCGCCCTCCCGTTCCCCTAAGCTCAGTATACCGCGAGCTGGAGCTCGCGGTATACTGAGCTTAGGGGAACGGGAGGGCGCTAGTTTGTGTCCTCCCGTTACCCTAAGGAGAACTATGGGGAAAAGCCCTGACCCCATAGTTCTCCTTTAAGTAAGCTTTGATTGCATGATCAAAAACAACTCTAGTATGTACTCCTATTATTATTATACAGGATTTATATAGCGCCAGCAGCGCTTTACAATATAAGGAAGACATTACAATCACAATACAAATCAAGACAAGATGGTAAGGAGGGCCTTGCCCGTGAGGGCTTACAATCTAATACATTGCTGATAACAGGATAGTATATGCTGGGACTTTACAACACCTTTATGCTCAACAGTCTGGAATAACTGCTAAATGGTACCAGTATTGTCACTGAGTAGTGTTGTTACAGGGTAACTGCACCTTTGTTGAGGACATGCTAATACTGTGCTGTTCCCTGCTCCCATGAAGTCTTATATTTACCTGACCTCGATCTAGCGCAATATCAAAATCCGATGAGCTGCTTGTTAATTTTCTGTGACGTGTTCACACATATACGGTATACTTTCCATTCAATTCTAGGGTGAGTTGTTACTCAACGTTGCAGCAGGTGCGTTACATTGAAATACAGGACCATAGTCAGATGAACATTTGCCTGGTTAATTCAATAATGCAAACCTAAAGAGCAATGTTGTAAAATGGCAGAAACAATTTACCGTGGGCAGACAATGAAGAGATCAAATCAGGCTGCTATGGATTTAATGTCTGCACCTTGCCTTAAAAAGCCTTACTAAATAACAGAGGCTGGGAGACAACAATATGGCTTATTCAGGAAGAATTCAAATGTATTTTTCTTGTGACTGTACTATAGCCATTTAGGTGCTTGCTTACATGAAGAACAATGGGACCAAAACACAGATGGTACACAAACAATTCACCTTTTACATAAATAAGTGCCATCTGCTACTGCTGATATTCTATGACAGAAATCCCCCTATGAATGTTTCTAACAGAACCTGAACATTGCTGTCCCAGTTTGTTCCTACGCTTTCCCTGGTTATAGAGCCAGAGTTTTAAATGCTGCAGACACAGACACATTCCTTAGTGCAGGGTGCTAAATTAACTTACGTTTCCTTTTGATAATGCCACTAAAAAATAGCATCCAAACCCCTCAAATACTCACCTTTGCACCAGAGCAAGGCCCTCTGCAGTCTGACTGGACCATTCTCACAAAGCCATTTCTGCCATTACTCCACACACAACATCATGTTCTGGGGAAAGGTACACTTTTGGAGGACTAAACCATAATTCTTGTCAAAGGCAGGAGTAAAGGAAACCAACGGAACTAAAGCTCATTTTTGACTTTTACTCTAAAATGTAGGGCTCTGTCATGTATACTAACACACGCAGCAAGTTTTTTTCCACTTGCTAATGCCACTGAACAATTCAAGTCTGATATAACCTATTCAAGCATATAACATTGAACTTTCTTGGTTGATATTACTAAACCCTTGGCCTGCACATTTTCCTTTGTCCACAAGGTGGCACCATTGCATCAACATTTTGAGGAATATAAGAAGACCCACATCCTTTGTTATGCTTGTACTCCAAGTATTACTGGTTTAATAAACCTATTTTATCACTGTTTTTTTTTGTTTTTTTTTACATAAAGTGACCGTTTCTGAATGTGTAAGGTTTAAAATATGTAAAGTTGGATTTAGTTATGTTTATTTTGTGGATGAGGTTTGTTCCGTATTGTGATGTTTTTCTATGGTGTATGTGTTGAGGAAAAAAACAAGTTTTTTAATGAATAAAATATGAATAGAAAAAAATAAAGTGACCCTTTTACCAACGGGTCACTCCTAAGCTAAGCCCGACCTATACAAGAAGAGTATCTATACTTACCTTTCCAGCCACCCGTGTCTCCAAAAGCTGGCTCTTTTCTGAGGCCTCTCTGCTGAAAGCTTTTAACACTTTCATGTGTGTTGAATATCTGCTCCCCTGCCGCACACTGTGGTTCCTCCCGTGAGCTTGTGTGTCCTATAGTGACTTCCAAGCTGGCAAGAGGAAATAAACTGTGAGGTGGGAAGAGCAGGTATTCATACCCGGAAGTGGAATGCCTGCAACGACTGGGGAGGCAGAGTTTCAAGTCACAGGGCACTGCAAAGGTAAGATAGATGCTCTTTTACAAACTGAAATTATTTTAGAAGTGACCCTGTGGTGACTGGGTCACTTTAAAAGAAACCTGTGCTCGCAGGGCAGTTTTATAGTAAATAAACCTATTTATCTTTTTTTTTTTTGTTACAATTTGTATGCTTCTAATGCAAACAAATGTTTTCCACCACATATCCAAGTATTTAGGTATGTGGATGGACACATTTTCAGCCTGCCAAGTGTAAATGCTAAGTGAATGCCATGAAATAGAGTTAAAACTGATCAACACCTTTCTCTGCACAAACTGCATACTCCATTAAGTTTATACAACGTCAGACTGTTATGTGCATACCTTTTTACGTGGTCTTAGCTGATCCCTCCAGTCTCTTATCATCTGAATATGCGTGTCATCCAATGCCTTCAATTTCTGGGTCTCATGCTCCACTAGAAGGTGACACTTTTCATTCTAAAACGCCAAGCAATAGACAGCAATACATGTCAGGAACAAAGATGGACCAACAGGAGGAAAATGTTCCAACTACAGCAGAGCTGGAGCCAATGACACTCAAATGACATCAATTAATGTGATGTCAACTGAGAAGTGAACTTAACAGCAGTGAAGTATACTGAAACAGAAAATGGGGCTTGGGGGATTTAAAACTTATTACGGAAATAAAGAAAAATACAAACAGGTTGTGTCCAAAAGGTCTTGAAAAGCCAAACATAAAAAGTTAAAAACTGATAATATAAATCAGTACATGTTTAAAGGTAGAAACGTGAAAGAGGAGGCTAGCAAAACATGCTACAATAGTGCAGTAAGTACCTGTCCATTTTATAATACTATTGCATACATATACAAAGCTGCAACGCATCAAAATGATCTTCCCAAAACGAAATACAAAAGAAATACTAGAAAATTTGTTTTATTATTCTGTATTTATATACACAAACCTGTAACTGCTGCAGCTCCCTGGCATTACTGTCACACTGGGCCTGCATTTCCAGTTGATTTTGCTCGTGTTTCAGTTGCTGTTGTGCTCTCTCTGCTTTTTGTCTTTTCTCCTCCTGCTGAGAGAACTAGAAGGGAAAAAAAAGACTTTAATCTGGTCTGCAATTAAAGACAGTCATATGAATGTATCAAGCAGATCAATAAGACACTGAAAAGTTATGCTGCATTCTGTTCCACAGCCAGTGCAAAGGTTAACATTTTCAGATTTGATCCTGAGCAGGGTCCATCTTTAGCTCTGAAGTGTTTGACATCACATTATATAGTAGTGTTGGGCCTTCATTATTTTTCAGCCTGTGTGAATGGTATTTTTTAATTTGGTCTGATTAGGAAATGGCATGTACTTCACAGAATGCAGTACAAATTGTCTATTACTACCTGCTAATAAAGGCAAAGCATAGGACAGGTACTTAGCTTATGATCTCAGAGGTCACCGTACATGAATTACTAAGGGCTATAGGGCTGTGAAGGAACTGGATCACTTCACAGCTACTAGATCCAGACTAAAGCCAGCGTCGCACTTAAACTACTAGCTACAGTTTTAGGGCCCGTTATGCACTGTGGTAACATAAGGTAAATAGTGGAATAGTATAATGCATGTTAACCCATGATCGGTGGTGCATTGCCATTTTGAGAAGCACCACAACTGTGCTTGCCAGTGATCCTGAACACAAGTGAATTGCACAGGTGAACCATTGGTGTGTTGTGTAACACACAATTGGTACAAAACACAAAGTATAAATCACGCAGTATGTATAGTTCAAATATAATTCAAAAAGGAAGGGACTTTGCTGTTCCGAAACGTCGCTCTGATGATGTGACACCTGTGAAGTCAATAAACATTGACTTTTCTACATGCTGGAGTGCTTGTGACCTTTTTGTATTTTTTTTTTCAAATATAAGACACAGGCATTAAGGTAACTTTTTTTGAAGACTAAGAACTAGTTTGATTACTATGAACTAGGGATGTTCAAATACCAAGTACCGTACTCGGTACAGGTACAAGTGCAAGACTAGAGAAAAATTCAGAAATTAGGAGGCAGCTGTCATTTGTAAGGAGCACACAGAGCTCCTGGGATTTGTACATCTCTGTTTTAATGTATGATTTTGTTTTTATAAATATATAAAAGAGCTGCACAGATACCAGTTTTCCAAGTACAAGTACTGATACTTGCCCAAGTACTCACACATACAAGTACTGATACATTTTTGTTTAGTCTGTATTGTTATAGAAAAACTGTCACATGACACTAATGATTTGAGTACAGTGGTGGAGAGCCAGAGCCAGGTCCCAGCTGCAACCGCTGCAACCCTGGTAGTTCTCGTGAAAATGCCAAGTATCGGCACCGGTATCTGAACTGGTATCTGTACATCCCGACTATGAACAGATTAGAAATAGACACATATGCACAAGCCCCCATTTTAGAAAGGCACTTTTACAGCTACAGCAGGCAGGCCTAGACCTCTGCTACCTACCTGCTTTATCTTCTCTCTCTGCTCAGCAGCACTAGAACTAGAACTGATATGAAGGCTTTTCTTGTACATGGCCAGCCTGGTTTTTGCTTCACTTCTCTGGATTTTTGGCATTCGGCCCTTTTCTTGCTGCTGTCGTAATCGAAGCTGCTCCATCATTCGCTGGTTGTACCTCTGCATCTGTTCTTTCTCCTGTAACAAAGATACAATTACATTTTAGCTCAGAATAACACCAGGTATGTCATCGTGAAGAAGAGCTTGTAAACCCTTTCTGAGATTCCTGCCTGAATGGCTCCTACAGTATGAATTTTACTGCCACAGCTTTTGTAATTTTGTACAACTGCACTCTGCACAGCAAGGCAAGTGAAACACGTAAGGGGCTAATTATTAACTTCTTTCCGATTAATCACATTAGGTTCCTTTGTCACACCTCTGTCTCCTCACTAGAAAATGAATCTGCATCCTCACCTAACTAAAAGCTGATCCAGAAAGCAGTGATAGGTAAACTAGAAGTAGCAAATTGACCTTACTCATTTACAGGCATTTGCGTTACAACAATGGCTGGCCAAACGTACAAATCCTTTGGCAGGTAACAAAAAAAATGTTTTATTCCAACCTTGCATATAGCGGTTTGCTTGGAGTTCTACTTTGAAGTAAACCTTCTCAAGATATGTGTAAACAGAAAGTTCACTATAGCTTCTATTCAAAAGCCTCTTGACTCTTCTTCAAGGCTCACACCAGAGCTCAAATACAACCCTACATCAAGGTCTTATGAAAAAATATATATTAATGCTCTCTAGTTTCTATATAACTTTTTTCCACAAGTAATCTGGCATGCATTTAAATATAGTTAAAATACATTTCATAAGAAAAAAATAAATATATGAATAAAAGCACACCAATGCAAAATATTGATGTAAGTAGGCAGTACACAAACCACGAGGACATGCCAAGCACAGTAAATGGTAGTGAGGATTTTGTTTACTGTGGTCAGATCAGTTAACTTATGGTTTTCCTGCCAGGCGCATCAAGAAAAAGCCCGAAGTACAATACAATAAAATAATGAGTATAAAATACAAATTTGTGGCTCTCAGAGGAGCACTGAGCTAGTCATCTTTTCAGCAGCCGACTTTTACTATAAACAGAAGTCAGCAGTGATCAGCCTCAGAAGTTTCTGTACCTTGTCATGTTTTCTAAGCAATTCATGCCGCTGTAAGAAGTACTGGTCTTTTAGCTGCTGCTTAATAAGCTGGTGTCTCTCCTGTAGGTGGCGCTCTTCCAAATCCCAAATGCAGGCTTCCCTGTCTAAGGGAACAGAATAGAACTGTGATTAAAAAGAACAAAGTATATGTACAGCCAAAACATTTTTTAGGTTTGAATAGAGTAGGGAAGGATTTTTTCTGCTGTTTGTGTACCATTGGAGAAATGTCCCTTTATTTCCTGTCCTTCCAGCGAGATCACAGGGAATGCAGAAACTTGAGCACAGTTCAGGAGCATCTTTTTGCAAGCTTTGGGACACTCCACACTCCCCAGAATCTTGCTAAAAGGAGTGTGTGGCATCACCCTCGCCTAGGTGCTATAGACAGAAGCCAGGAATAAGGGAAGTATAGATAACTTTCTTCCCCACAGGGTTTTTTTTGTTTGTAAGGCGTGTCTAAACACAGAAATAAAACTGTCTATAAATGTGGCAGCTACATTCATTTTCTTTTTTCCCCTTCTGTGAATAACACACTCCCTGTCCCTGGGAGGCTGCACTCACTCCTCCACTGTATTTAAAGAGAGAACCAGGGTTATCACCCAGGCTGAACACTTCTGCCTTTGCTTATCTACATTACATGGTTGATTGATTGGATTTGCAGTTTACAGAAGGAAGATAACATTGTTTGCACTTTCAGTTCAGCTCACAGGAAGTGACACTGAAAATGTTCTTAGCCTGAAAATAGAAAACTAATGCAACCACTACATTTAAGGACTGGTAAGCTGCAATATATTACATTTTTGTTCTTAAATTTAGTTATCCTTCAACTTTAAAGTTGCAATTTGTAACGGGGGAAGAGAGCTCGGATACATTAAAGGAGAACTATGGGGTCAGTGCTTTTCCCATAGTTCTCCTAAGGGTCGCGGAAAAACACAAACTAGCGTTCTCCTGTGACCCAAAGCTCAGTATACCACGAGCTACAGCTCGCGGTATACGGAGACGCCGCAGCCGAAACGGATCCTGACAATTCTGTCTGGATCCACCCAGCTGCGTGATTGACAGCTGGCTCTGCCTATCCAGAGGCAGAGCCAGCTGTGCCCGCCCCCTCCCACGTCCGATCCGCCAGTGAGCGCTGGAGGAACGGACAGGGGAGGGGGGGAATCCATACAGGGAGCCGTGACAGTCATGGCTCTCTGCAGGGATAGATCGAGAAGTGAGCGAGCGACGGTATGTGTTCGCTCACTTCCCGATCTACTGAGCCGACCTGTGATAGTTTCATTGTCATAGGTCTGCTCAGATTATGAGGCGGAGTGAAAATCACTCGCCTCATAATTCTCCTTTAAGAGGGACTTGCTTTTTTTACTGCAAGGACTGCTTTAATGTGATATGATACAGTTGTTGCCTTTTTGCTATTAAAAAAAAATGTTATCAGAAAGTTGTGCACAATGAGTTCATGTAGTACTCCCAAATAACTGCTTTTCCATTAGAGCCTATGGAGAATAGATTGAAAATGCACAACACCACCGGCTGAGAAAACGAAATGCGGCCATTATTGCGGGGGGGGGGGGCTGGGTGTCAGTAAAGAAAAAGCTATTTAAAAGGCTAGTCATCATTTGAATTTAGGTGCAGTATATTGCCACTTGACGAAAACATGTAGAAAATATTGGTGTATCAAGATCAAGGACAAAGGTGACAAACAATGTTGAGGAAAACACTCCAAATAACTTTGTCTGGACTGATGCAAGGCATCAGTCCAGACAAAGTGCAAGGCATCTTTTCAATCTTCCACACACATGTCCATACAGTGCAAGGCATCTTTTCAATCTTCCACACACATAGGTGGAATCTAGATGGTACCAGTAGTGTGATCTCTATACCATAGTTCTTGGCACTATTTCTTTCCACTTTGGTATTCTCTGCGTAGGATTTTTATTAATGTCTCTTTCAGCAAGAAAAGGTTTATCTAGGCATTTATTCACACCTCTAGTGTTGGATTGCGTTGCCCCAAAGCAGTCTCAACACAAGAACACAATTCTTACCCTTGCCTAAACATTTCATTAAATAGCTCCTCCATGCTTCCCTGCTTTTGCCTGTACTGCTTCTAGAAACAATTTCTTCAGCAGCAAAACAGCTGGTTTCTGTCACAAGCTGCTCACACACTTTTTTCCCCTCAGTTTTCAATAAATCAAAGTGCACTATTCTAGGAATGATATAAAGTACATCTTAGAAATCAGAGGTCATTATGTTAAGATGAAATGTAGTTGACAAAGTTAATAGAATGAGGCCAATGTCAGTGATCTAGCCTGCACATAATATGGCGAGAGATCATGCATGCTTTCAAGATTCTGGTACGCCTTCATTTATTTATATGAATGTGACACAGCAAACCCTGGTGTCATACCTATTCCCCCCTGACCTGTGGGCTGGATTGTGCTATAGTTGTTGCTAACTGTGTATGTTTGCCACAATCTGGCAGAAAGCGGAGCATTGCTAGGCTCCACTGAGCAGGTCTCATAACAACGGTATATACTTTGACTAGCCTTACAACAGAGGTCCATAATTTGACCAGTAATAAACCTTTGGTATGAGACACAGAAGTAAAGACGCTCTCAGTTTTTTTTTTATTAATTTAACACTCAAAACAATGAACTGCTCTTATTTTGTCCCTATCAGTTTGTTAAAAGGAGAACTAAGAGGTGAGTGCTTTTCACTCACCTCATAGTTCTAGTCGACCTGTGACAATGAGACTGTCACAGGTCGGCCCAGTAGATCGGGAAGTGAGCGAACACATACAGGCGTTCGCTCACTTCTCGATCCTGTCACGGCTTTCTGACGTGACAGGAGAGGGACTGGATTCCCCCCTCCCCGCTCCGATCCTCCAGCGCTGACTGGCGGAACGAACGGGGGAGGGGGCGGGTACAGCTGGCTCTGCCTCTAGATAGGCAGAGCCAGCTGTCAGTCACGCAGCTGGGTGGATCCAGTATACCCGAGCTGTAGCTCGCGGTATACTGAGCCTACGGTGGCGGGAGGACGCCAGTTTGTGTCCTCCCGTTACCCTAAGGAGACCTTTGGGGAAAAACCCTAACCCCATAGTTCTCCTTTAAACATACCATTGAAGGTGTTGTGTTATGTCTGATTGATAAATGAAAAAAATACCTGTTAATCCAGCTAAAAACTTCCAGTGCTATCTATCTTTGCTGCATTTTTATCAATTACATTGTTTTCAGCTATCTGAAGATTTCAGTAACCCCTCCTCTTTATGTTCTGGTGAAGAGGAGATGGGATGCATTTGTAGTCCTGTCCTATGGCAACAATGCTACTTTTTGATGGGTGCAGTACAGTGTGGGGACATTCCCATCTAGGGCAGGAAGTGAGTTACTGCCAGGATCACCAGGTGAAAACATAAGAAAAAGCCTGAAGAAAACTAATGCAGCCACTACATTTAAGGACTGGTAGGTTGCAATATATAAAATGTTTGTTCCTGCTTTTTGTAGAGCCCTTTGCATTAAATATTTTATCTTTCAGAAGTGTATACACATTTTTAACCTAGCTTAACAGTTGGTAAAGGCAGAAAAGAATTGTTGATAAAAAAAGCAAAAGATGATAATCACCATAAGACATTATGTAGTTTGCTTAAGAGGGGAAAAAAGTTCATGGAAGTTCAGTACTTCCAAACCTAATCTCCTCGGGTAAAGCAGAAATGGAGAACAGTAGCAGTGTACACATTAGTGGGGCCCTCTCAGGTGTTGCGTTACCTCTAAGAAGCTGCTGTTTCTTGTTCAGAAAATCCCTCTCCTTGCTGTGAATCTCCTTCCTGTTCTCTAGGGTAATGGCACTCATAGCCAAAGCCATATCTTCTTTCTGCTTGTTTAGAAACTGTTGCTCCTTCAAAAAAATAAAGAGAAATGAGTGAACTGTAATGCAGTCAAAGCCAACACTTACATAGGTGATACGAAAGGCCAACCAGCGTACTAACAACAGGTGTTTACACTGGTGAAATGACAGGAGTTCAGTGTCCATCTTCTGTTACATTCCACACTAAGAATACAAAAGCACTGCAGAAAGTATGCCAAGGAGCACTTGGCAGATGTTCAGGACTTACTAGTGAGCTCTGAATGAGCTAGCCGTGTGTTTTTAAAGAACAAAGGAACAGTGTTATCCACAGGTAAGCTGAGCACCTTGTTCAAAGGGTTTCTAACTATCCTTTCAATGATATGTTTTATATGCTACAGTAATTGGGGAGGAATCAGATGTACTCCTCCTGGTCCCCTTGTCCTACACAGCCCCAGGAGCAGCATATGTACAACAATGTAAATGCTTGCAAGTCGATACAAATACCAAGAACTAAGGAAATATTCGCACTGCAATAGTCTTCAGACCGGAGTTGGTGGAAAACTACTGAAAGCAAACCTTGTGTGAACACTTGTCACTACTATCTATGAAAGAAAGCAAAGTTACCTCTGTCTGTTTCCTCTGTGTAAACTCATCCATTTTCACCCTCATGCTTTCTCTGCGTTGTTGTCTCGGAAGCTTCTCTATTGCAGCCTTCACCTGTAAGACACCAGAAGGCAATTGGAAATTCTATTTTTTATTCAAAATATTTTTTTTTCAGATATAAAACAAAGGTACAAAACAAGTAACATTGTCATACAGTAAGGGGTAATACAATCAAGGTGTGATGCATTGTCATAAAACAATTGAACCACATGAATTCTCATTACTGCTCCCTGTCATATGCAAAAAAAAAACAAAAACATATAGCTTCCCTGGTACCATGCCATGGCACGTTCCCAAGGTGAGCCAAGGCCGGGAAAGGTCTGTATATAACCACTCAAGCCGTCAAGGCATGGAGCCCTTCATGGAGCCGGAAGCTTGACATGACATGTATAATGTCGGGGGAGTAAAGGTATGACCAGAAGGCAATTGAAGAGCAAACAACAATAGAAGCTGGAAACATTTTATAAAGCTGTGACCTAATAAAACTCATTGCTGCAGTGAAAATACCACAGCTGTCGCCTTACTTGATCAGCCAAAAGCACATTATAATGATAATAATGTATACTACTTTAACCAACACATATGCATTGGATTAATGCATGTTCAGTCAGTACTCATTTACATGAAATGATTACCTTTAGCAGCCTCTGCACAATGTTATAAATGCTTGCTGTCCCATATTTCATATACAGACGACAGGTGATCTCCCTAGTGCCGGACTCTAAAGCCAGGTATGCACATTTCTATTTTTTTTTTTCTTTCAATCCGTAGGCTGAACAAAAAACATAGAACAAATTCCTCCATCAAAGCTTACGAGCGTTGAGGGACAAATTCCCCGCTGTTTGCATTGTACTTTGACAGTGGCCGCTGTCTTTTAAAAAAAATGTTTCTTCCAGTTTAAACTACTTTTACTTTGGTTAGAGTTTCTTGACTTGAGGGTTATATTTTCTACTTGCTTCTCCTTCTTTTGCAATGTTAGGATGGGTTGTAAGGGGAGAGGGGCTTCCCCATTGTATGTTAATTAAGTTAATGAGAGGAAGACAATCCTCAAATTTCAATACTAAGTCTTTCTATAAGGACAGATCATTGTGAAGGTGCCGAGAAAAAACTGGAATCAGTCATGTTGCCTCCTGCAGCAAAACATTTAAAAGGTAAGAAATATATATATTTCAATTATTTTGTGGTATGAGGGGGTTTCTCACAACTGACTGCAAAAGTGGAAATACACTTTAAGGGTATGAATAGGGTTCAGCATAGTAGAAGGTTCACTTAGGGCAGCTAAGATCAAGAACATGGGGATATAACCTCACAGTAGCAGGAGAAAACTTCAAAACTAACCTTAGAAAGTATTACTATACTAAAATAGTCATGGATGCTTGGAACAGAATTATAGTCAACAGTAATGTCCCATGACAGGGACAAACATAGACCAATACTCATAAAAAGGGGGGGGGGGGGCGCCCCACCGGGCCCACTT
>NW_017306901.1:695914-731879 GCF_000935625.1 Nanorana parkeri | reverse complement strand
GCCGACTCAATGGACCACTTGGTCATTTTCTGCCATCACACTTCTGCGTTTCCGTTTCCAATGTTCCAATGGACAGTGCAAAAATGGTCTTCATAAAATGATATGACAACATAAAATAAATAAAATACATATGTTCTATTTATTTCGCGAGAAATGTATAAAAAACAATCCTCACATTTTAACCCCCAAAAGGACTACCACTCCTAATAGCCCATGCCTTTCAAAGAAGGCACTACTACTGAACAGGATGTAAGGTTGTTTAAAGTGATTCTGTCAGATAATATGTAAAATGCATAATCAGATTAATCTGAAATTTAGAAATATAACGACATTACCTCTCTTTTCCGTAACTTAAGATGCTCAAGGAATCGGTTATGTTCTTTTTCTTGCTCAGTGCGAATTCGCTTGGCCTCATCTCTCCTGCGCACGGCATGCTCTTGTTCCATACGTTCAATCTGCTGCTTCTGCTGCCGTTCCAGCATTTCCAGCTCTGTGTCATAGTATTTTTTCTTTGTCTGAAAAAAGAAAAACAGTAGGCATCATACTGTAAACTAAGTAGGTTGTCAGTATGCATTCTCTATAAGAAAGTACTATAGTACCACTCCTATTTATAGGGGTATATGGCATACAGTTTACATAGTGTATTCTGTATATTATATCAGAGTGAATGGATGACATGTCAAATGTTTGACTATTTTCCCCTAGTGCCATAACCGTGTCACATTATCAATGTCACCCATATTTATTGATTATAGACTTTAAGACAGTCCAGTCCATGTAGAAGAAACATGGAACCTGCAAGAGCTAACTGCCTGGCTGTCATGCTCAAGTTATATTATTCTGATGTCCGTGACGTCACCGGATTCCTCCCCCCTTCCTTAGCCGACGGAGCCACTTGGGCCGGTGAGTTTGCCCAAGAAACTTTCTGCACGAGCGCCAGCCAAGGCATTGGCCTATACACATACAGAACAGCAATGAAGTAATAAAACGAACTAGGATCACACTAATCCAGCACGTTATTATTCTGAGTTGCGCAACTCAGCGGCGGCCATATTGAGTAGGGGCACGTGAGATTAATAACGTGCTGGATTAGTGTGATCCTAATTCATTTTATTACTTCATTGCTGTGCTGTATGTGTATAGGCCAATGTAGTTGGATCTGTATGTGCGTTATAATTAATCGATTAATCTATTTTAAAAAATTTTGATTAATCGAACACGAAAACTTTAATCATTACCAGCCCTAATATTTTTATCATCATGTCTAGTTTCCATTTAAAGATGGTTATTTAGAAAGTTCAGTCATTCTTTACAAATATCACAAAGCCCTTTTTATAAAGAGGCAAATAAACCTTAAATACAAGCTGAAGCCTTCAGCTGCATGCCATTATACAAACATATGGAAATATCTTCACAAAACTTGAGAAATAATACCTTGTATATACTTGTGTGGACCTCTCTCTATCTACTTTTATTATTAGATTCACTTCAGGGCTGGGAAGAAAGGCTAATGCTAGCCATACCAGGCTAGATTTCTCGTCAACCCATGGGCTGAGCAAGAGAAATTCAATAGGTTCCTGCATGCACGCTAAACACCATGGATGGAGGAATCTTTAGTACCAGCTAGGTAGTGGCAAACAGAATCTGATAGGTTGCAGTTACTGTTCGGCTGACAATTTTCCACCTGACTGACAGGGCCACCCACAGCTCAAATGTTGGCCAGCAAGAATTGGCCTGAAATTCGAGTTGTCAATGGCCAGCTTAATGAGACTTTATTTGTACTGGGATTAAACGAAAAAAAGCATGGCACTCAAGATTTCTTTTCACAAAAACTGTGAAATAGACATTACATCAGTGTTGAACTTTTTTCAGATACTAATATAATTAAATCATCATTCTATATACAGTTGCAAGGAAAATGTTGGGCATTTCCTGGATTTTTGCATGAGTGGCTCAGTCTAATCTTAACACCATTTTACACTGATATTTTAATTAAACAATTGGTACACACAATTAGGGTCAATGTGAATAGGATGTTAACCTTTAGAGCAACAACACACATAAATATTGTAATTGAGCTCAGACATTACAGGCAATGAGATAACATTGGAAATGTGGTTAAAGTGACCTGCTCTATAAAAAAAAAAAAAAAGGCTCCTTATGCTTTGGTGCCAGGACTTGCTGACCTAGGACAAGGTCAGTGAGGCAAACTGGGACAATATATAACAAAAGCACAAAAGGGGTAACAATAGATATGTTAGATGGGAAGGAAAGGGTGTGGAAGGGAAGGAAAGGGTGAGGAAGGGAAGGAAAGGGTGAGGAAGGGAAGGAAAGAGAGAGGAAGGGAAGGAAAGGGTGTGGAAGGGAAGGAAAGGGTGTGGAAGGGAAGGAAAGGGTGAGGAAGGGAAGGAAAGGGTGAGGAAGGGAAGGAAAGGGTGTGGGAGGGAAGGGTGTGGAAGGGAAGGGTGTGGAAGGGAAGGGTGTGGAAGGGAAGGGTGTGGAAGGGAAGGGTGTGGAAGGGAAGGGTGTGGAAGGGATGGCATCGTCACACTCTCCTCAGCTTGACCCCCACCCCAGGTCCACCCAGTTCAAAAAAAGTATCTAGAAAAAATGGGGAGGTGGAGGAATATCTATCGACAAAGCACAGCATATTTAGCCATGGTGTAATTTTGCATAGCTGTAAGCTTCTAATAAAAAACAGTATAGGACATAATGTTTAAAGTTCTATAAATAACTTTTATTCACTTACAATGTGCTTTGAACTTGCTAGAGAATTTGAATACATGTCATAAACCTCCCCTTTTTTGGGAGTGCTTAATTACTCTGCCCCTCCACTCCTGCCCTCACATGCCTACATAACCTTTATGCAGCTGCTGGGTGAGGAGTGAAGAGAAATCCAATAGAGTGTCGTGTGAGTCTGCTGACATCACATCCAAGAGGGTAGCACTGAGCAGCAGTCTCAGGGCTTTTGGATGCATACACAAGGGAGGCTTGTACTGATAAATAAGTTGCATTAAATGTGTTAGATGAATGATGAGACCCGTACGGGTGATGTTTGTCCCATCTACTTGTCCCCCTGGCCCGGGGTTATGTAGCCATGACCGTGTCCCAAGACTTTGCGCCTTTGTACTTCAAATGTTGTTGTGCTGTGACTTTGATTTCTGTGAAGTTTTACCTGTATGTTTCTTAAACTCTTAATAAATACTTCTTGAACTAAATGTGTTAGATGTACATACTGTAGAATCTTATTGGAAGACTGTTGCTGAACTAGTCTGGCAAGAAAGTCTCTAAGTACAAATGTTTCTGTCTATGATATCTTGAAGAAATTCAGGAAATCCCAGTGGTTCACAAACTTTCTTGCAACTGTAAACCAGGCTGTATTTAAGATTTACTGACCCTGCTTATCACTTATTTCCCACTAGACAATATTATCCTTTGTGATGCTTTTCAAGTCTAACATGCATAGATAAAATAATTTAAATAAATCTTACAGATTTCACCTCCAAAATATGATATATTGATGTTAAAACCTTATGTAAAACTATTTTTGTGTTTTTCAGAATCATCTCTGTGTGGCAAAAATATAAATTCTAGTATATTCTAACCCCCAAATACCTGAGAGGGCTTCTGATATTAATAGGAAAAGGATTCTTACATGCATTTCCTGTTCAAAGCGACGTATCATCTGCTCCTGCTGTAAGACATGTTTTGCATTCAGCTGGGCCTGGTTCCTGTGCTCTTCCTTCTGTAAGAGCCTCAACTCACGTAGTTCCTGGCGCCTGAGGTGAATAAAACATGATTAGTAAAACATTATGAGATTTGGCCTTTGCATGCACTTTAAAATCACTGGACATTTTCACTTTGTCTCATACACATGGTGGTAGAATCCATTGACAGCTGTTTCTTTAAAGTGACACTAAGCGCAGGAGTTGAATCTTAAAAATTAATTCAAGTACCCTAAATATCTTGTGTTAAAGATTGTAGGAATTATTTATACCATGCGTGTCAGTGTGCTGCAGTGCCATTTTGCATGGCACCCCAACAATGCATGCGTTACGCAACGCACTGCAGTACATCACCACACACTGGGGGAAATTATCAAAACTGAATCAGAATCTGGAGCAGCTGTGCATGGCAGCCAATCAGCTCCTCTCTTCAGTTTGTTCAGTTAAGATTTGAAAATGAAAGAGAGAAGCCGATTAGTTGCCATGCACAGCTGCTCCAGATTTTGTCTGCTCCAGTTTTGATAAATTCCCCTCACTGTGTCCTCACTGGGGATAATAACCCCTCTGATCTTCTTGGTGACTATTCACACAAGAAGGTGAGGGGAAATCCAGAGTAAAATGTAAGGGAAAAGTTGGGGACACCTGTTCCTGTGACAGCTATTTAAAAAGGGAAGTCTGTTCACTGGGGAGATTTCTTCTCATTTCTTGCTGTAACTTCAGAACAGGGAGTGAAAGGAAATCTACCCAGCTGGAAAACAACCACAAAAAATAACCTGATGGGTTAAAACTACTTTCTGCACTCTACTCAAAACTTAAAAAAAAGAAAATATTTTTGCATACTTCACATTCACTTTAAAATATACCATTTAAATAATTTAGTTATATTTATTCCATGTTTCCCTTTGATCATTTTTTGCGTGTCCTAGGATATCTCAAAGATTCTACTGACTACAAAATTCTTCACCCCTATGTTACTGAGGATGAAGTGGGGAAGGGAGATTTCGTAGTGATGCCAAACATCTAGGGATGCCAATACAATTTCTTGCAATTTCAGTCCAGAAAAAGCATGTGTTGTCCGCCCACAACAGAAAATTAGGAGCTCAGTGCCTTTTGCAGGGGCCAACAGTTATTTTTCTGTACATGAGGGTTTTCAAAGAGATAAAATATGGGAAAATTTGAATGTATTGTATAGATGTACTACATATGTAGTTTTTCTTTTTTGTCCTAATATACACTTTAAAAAAACCTCAACAGAAAAGCGCCGTCACTGGTGATATTCTTTTAAGAATACTAGTTTTCTGTCTCTGACATCAATACTCCGAGTCACTGACCTGAAACGAACACACAGATTAAAATGTCAGATTAGCTGCACAAAGTATTGAAGCCCCTGTATTAACATGACAGCCTGACAACTAGCATTTAGGAGACCTCAGCCACAGCAGCATTCAAATTGTTTTACTATAGATTTCCTTTTAACATTCTTATCCAGTTCTCCACTACTTTGTACATTTAATCCTAGGAGAAAAATAAGATCTTCCAATGGCATTTAGTGCCTTCCAAACATCAGTGCCCCTCTGTGTACATGTTCCCTTTCATGCGATTCATCTTATTCTTACCAACTACATGTATAAGTGAGTCTTAGAAACCAGTGAACAACAAAATGATCTCGTGTACCTCAAGAAGCGCATCTCTTCATCTTTCTTTTCATCATCCCCAATAATCTTCGAGGTTGTAATGCTCACTTCAACACCATCAACTACATATCGCCTGGTACGCTTCAGTGTTTTGCTGTGAAGTCGAGAATCCTACGACACATAGGCAAAATGGAGTTATAGTTTATTTCATGCCCACTAACAGAGGTAACTGAAAAATAACTCTGGTTATCAAAAAACTAAGCAGCAACACACCAGTAGCTCCAAAGGCATACATTGTTTATGAAGATGAGCAACCTGCAGTGTTTTCCTTACATAATTTATAAGAGCACACCTCTTGCACTATTGTGTAATCCTGTCAGGATGAAGGATAAAGGACCAAGTTCATAGACAGACATAATACCAGATTAATGAAAACAAAAAAGGATGTGTCCTGCCTAGGAAAATAGAGAATTCTTAACAAGTCAACTAATTACATATAAACACATCCAACATCAATATAAAGACCGTCAATGCCGGTTTCAATCAGAGGATAAAACACAGATTCCGGCAGGTATGTGTTCATTAACCCTTTCCCTGCCAGAGCCATTTTCTTTCTTTTTTTGCACATGTTAAAAAGCAAAATTTAGGCTGAAGGTTACTTTAAGCCCCCCAAACCTTTTTTTTGTCCTGAAAGTATATATTTTTTGGAATAAAACTGGGTCACACTTTATGTCACACAATAATTGTGCTTATCAAATGTATATTTTAATTAAAAATACACTCAAAATATATTTGGAGAAAACAAACAATATCATAGCTATTTGTGGTAATATTTAAAAGATAAGGTTATGTCAAGTAAATACCAAATACTGCATGTCAAGCCTCGAAATTGCACACACCCATGAAAAACTACTGTATTTTAATGTTCAAATGTGCACGTACATGGGGGCTTTTAGACAAAAATTTTTTTTTTTTTTTAAACCTAACTCAATTGCCATAACAGGGGGGGCTGACGAGGGTGGCAAATCACTGCAAAAATCACTTTAGCTGGGAAGCAGGCGTAAAATAGTTGTCAGCAAAAGGGTTAAAAATCAATAAAGTAGAACTCCAGGTGGAGAAAGCTGGGACCCCCTCTGCACTTCAAGGGCTAAAGGCTTGCTTTTTCTTTGAGATAGGAATAAGGGCTTCCTCCTGTCCATACAACTGGCCGCCTAAAGCGCTGGTCTTTGCTGCTCAATCTGTCATTGCTCTCCATCATCATCACATACAATGCAAGACCACCTGTCCTGTATTGTACGCGAAAACAGTGAGGGCCCTCCCACCTTATTTATCATTTAACCCTTGCAGTGTCCAGGGGTTCTACTGCAAGGTGAACCTTTTCTCTAGCCCAGAGTTCAGCTTTAACTGTATAGTTAAAGATAAATCATTTTGACCTGAGAGAGCTACTGGGGTATGCACAAGCAGCACAAGGAGCTCATCAGTTGTGCAACACTGCTAATGTGTCCAGGGCACATGCTGACAGGAGGAGAAAACAAAATATAGATTAAGTCATCAGCCTCCTGGTTCTTTCACTGTCCAATCGCAGCCTAAGGCCCCATTCACATTGAGCGATCTATCGCGCGGTAATTCCCGCAATATTGCGGCTATTTACCACGCGATATCGCTCTTCAATGCTTTGCAATGGGGCAAAGGGTCCTGCTGTCGCGGGTCGTGTGTCGCTACAGCAGGACCCTTTTTGGAGCGGATTTTGCCGCGATCCAATAGTTTTTGATGCAAGCATTTGCGCGATATCGCGCAAAATGCAAATCGCGCGACAAACGCGTGATTTGCGAATTGCCAAGTGTGAATGGGGCCTAAAGGCAGAGGCAAGACTTAGTTGTATCATTTACCTGCTGTAGAGAGAAGTCAGGTTGTGCTTTATGGAAGGGGTATGTAAATCTCAGGCACAAATGGAGGGAAATACAAACTGTTTGCCAGGTAAAAACCCCCATACTTGTATTTCAATTGTGTATTTAGTAGTCTGACTGAAGTTCAACTTTAAATATCCCTCCTCCCCATTAATCACCAGTTCACAGCAACCATATCAAACACTCTGGTAAGTAGAATGTCAATAAGAACTGTTTAAATGTCACCGCTGTGCTAAATTTTATCTGCACACACCAGACTTGATCTTATCCTAAAAGTTATCTTATCCTAAAGTTACACTAACAATTAAGTCAAACAATTCTTGTTCCAGTGTGCGTCACAAAGCAACAGCAAAAAGGGGTCAAAATCTCTCCTAATGAATCTCTTCTATTCTGATACGTTACGAAAAAAGTGGGACACTTATGTTATGTCCTTTTAAGTCTAAGGTTTTTTTATTTATTTTATGTTGTGGTAAATATCTGAAAATGTGCAAATGGCGTACAATTTGCTTTTGGGAAAAGTTTTAGTAAAGTCGATTTTTTTACATTTACCCCAAATAAAACTCAGGAAATAAAAATATATGTATACAAATCTACTACCAAATTAAAGCCCAACCTTTCTAAAAAAAAAATGGTATAATTTCAGGTTAGACAAAAGCTAAAAGTTATAAGGTGCAAACCCAACACATCTTTCAAACAAAAACAAAGGCTATGGGACTCAAGGGTAGACTGTGAAAAAAGGCTCTGAGACCCAAGGGTGGAAAGGGAAAGAGGCTCAAGCACCAAGGGGTGGAAAAGGAAAAAGGCTCTGGGATGAGTGGAAAAGGAAAAAGGCTCTGCGATGGATTTGAGAGTGGAAAGGGAAGGCTCTGCGATGGATTTGAGAGTGGGAAGGGAAGAAGGCTATGCAATGGATTTGAGTGGAAAGGGAAGAAGGCTCTGCAATGGATTTTAGAGTGGAAAGGGAAGAAGGCTCTGGGATGGATTTGAGAGTGGAAAAGGAAAAAGGCTCTGCGATGGATTTGAGAGTGGAAAGGGAAGGAGGCTCTGCGATGGATTTGAGAGTGGAAAGGGAAGAAGGCTCTGCGATGGATTTGAGAGTGGAAAGGGATGAAGGCTCTGCGATGGATTTGAGTGGAAAGGGAAGAAGGCTCTGCGATGGATTTGAGAGTGGAAAGGGAAGAAGGCTCTGTGATGGATTTGAGTGTAGAAAGTGAAAAAAGGCTCGGTGATGGATTTGAGAGGAGAAAGTGAAAAAAAGGCTCTGGCACCCAAGGGTGTAAAGGAAAAAAGGTACCAAGACTTGAGTGGAACGGAAAAAGGGATTTGGGAATTAAGATTGGAAGGAAAAAAGGTTCTTTGGGCATCGAGGCTGGAAAGGGAAAAGGCTCTGGGACTCGAGGTTATAAAGGGAAAAAGGCTCTGGGACTCAAGGTTGCTGTGGGGCTTATGAGTGGAAAAGGAAAAGGCTCCTGCACTCAAATGTTTAAAGTGAGTAGGGGAGTCCAGTAAAAAAAATGTTTTAACTTGTCAGTTGTCATTTTTCATAAAATAAATGTTTCTATTAAAGTTTCTAAGTACAGCTCCTGTGAATAAACTTTTATTTTCACATCTGTATTTTGTGTATATTGAATGACCCACACTGCTACAACGGATGCTACATATCTCAGATGAATTTCAAACTTTCCTATAAATTAGAACTCCAGGCAAACAGCTGTATACACAATCAAAGTCCATATAGGTTTATTGTTTTACCTGCTAAAGAACTGGTTACTCAGTTCACAACCACTCTTGTGATTTACACGCATCTGCTATGCTGAACAGGAAAGATTATAAGGCTGCTGTCACACCAGTGATCCTGTTAAGTTCTCACCAGCAGCAGGGTAGCTATGCAGGACACAGCAGGGCAGTGAAACACTCATCCACTTGTATGTGTCACTCCCTCACCAGCTGGATAAGTCACTCCTGGCAGATTACATTGTACAGCGTTTTTTTTAGCCTTGCTCATCCAGACAGCCATACATACATACATACATATATACAGATCAGTGTTTTCACTGCACATCTCATCACTTCTGTTAGTTGAGTTCAGTGAGTTCTCACCAGTGACAGGGCTACTAGTGTGACATGGGCCTTACTCTACTAGTTCTTGGTTCAGGTTTACATCTTTTTGGATCACCTAGCTGCTAAGTGGACAGCAGTGAGGATGCTTACTCATTTTCGAATGCGTATGATAGAGGTGGACAGTTGACATAGAAAGATGCATTGCTGAGGCAGGAAAAGAGGTGCGTCATCTGCCTGGCTGTGCTGCATAGCCAATGTGTGTAAGCCACAAGCCTGTCTGAACAGAATACAAATAATCAGTCAAGTGAAAGCGTTTACCATAATGGATTTTAACTGTATTATTCTGTGGTTTGTATAAAGTTATGCTTTAAATAATGTAACTTTCTTGATTCATGATGATGTCATGGCATGTCCAAAAACTTATCCCTGCCTGTCTAGACCACACTGGAATAATATTTAACAATCAGGGCTCATTATCTCTAGAGGTACTGGAAGATATATGTGCATCTGTAATAGGTTTGATAACTTTTGAAAAGCTTCATTCAAAAGAACAACAGAACTGGCATTTTACCATTGCAAAAACATGCGCACACAAGGATTTCCATAATAAGCATTGGCTAAGTGCATCAATGAGAACTGCCATAAATGACACAAACATCAGGGGTGCTCTTGTCTCGTCAGTAGAACTCATGTCAAGACACTTCTCTAGTACTCCTGAGCGAACAGCCCCCTAGGAATGATGGCTAAAAGCTCTCTTGAAGCTGCTGCAACTCCAATGACAGCTAAGGTATGTGTCAATACAAAAGGCACTTCACCCCATTCTTGCATTTACTATGAACTTATGTATGGTGCCACATACTGTATAAGCAGAAGGTGGCGCAAACTAGCTATGAAAATTAACCGTAGGCTCAGTAAATGATTGCGGACAATCTTTATCTACCCGAGACTTATATCACACAATAAATAGGCTACGACATTCGTCACTCACTTTACTTTGATCTATGTAGATAACACTTATTCAAATTCTAATGTTGTAAAGTCATTTCAAACAGGTGTTTATTTGGTATTAACATTCCAGAAATGCCAAGAAGCAGTATGGGGAAATTCTGGGAAGTGGAGGTGTGAACACACAAGTCAGCATCCCAGGTGAATGATTAACAGGTAGGCAAATACAGCATCCATGGCAGAAGTAACCTCTAGTGCAGTAATATTTGTGTACACAATGCAGAGTTCAGAGTACAAATTCAGAGTTAGTGCACTAGAAACACTAATATACAGATCAGGGTTTGATTTAGTCAGTTGTAAACAAGTTTCCCTTTCCTATCATTAGTAACAGGCAAACCCAGAATTATGAAAACGATTTCACAATCTTTAACAACATAATTTTAAATTGTTGTAAAACCCGTTAAGCAGCCAAACTGCATAATATTGATGTATAAACAATGTATGTTTTATGAAATAAATACTACTAAGGTATGGCATACGGCCGAATTCAATCGCTTGCAGCTGGCCAGTGTGCCATACATCTGTGGCTTTTACCTGTGATATTTACAGATCTCCTGTGCGTAGAGCAAACACTGGAGTGATCAGCTGATCAGTCCAATGTTTGTAAACAACTGTGGACACATAGTACTATGTCACTTCCTGTTCAATGAGAAGCACTCACTATAGAGGCTTCTACCCATTCAGAAACTGGTTAGTAGTAAAATTAGTAAATATTTTCTAAATGAATGGGAAGCATTTGTACTGCGTGCTCTCCATTCATTTAGAACAGAGGCTGCAGAAAAAGAGATTGAGGACTCTGTGTCATCAATTTATTTTTCTATTTCAAAAAGGAAATGTCAGGAGTCTGTTTAAATCTCTGACATTTCCTGGAAGCCTCAACAATAAAAAAAAAATCAAATAAATGAAAAAAAAACAAACACAAACCCCTTCTCCCCCCCACAGAGATAACATACACGTGCAACAGTGTGTACCATATTGTAGCGTACGCTATACACATGCGCTGCGGTGCATTGTTACAACACATCGCAGTGCTTGTTCTTTCTTTCTAAAATAACATTAATTTAACTGTGCCAGCGCATGGCAAAGCATTGTGACACATTGCTGTGCGTTGTGATTAAATTAACGCCTGTATAATTTTATCACAACACAGGACACCAAAACAGCACATAAACAATGTTTAACATAAGTCGCTTATTTACAGTTTTGCGTTAACTTTTTTACGGTTTTGCAAAAAGTCGCAATATAAAATTTACAAATATTTGTTATCAACTCAATAATGTTTTATTTTTTAGATTAAGTCAGAAAAGTATTTTTTTGTGCATTGGTACTGATTTTAGTGTGCTTTTATCAATTTAATTGTGTATTTTTATTGGATTAATATTGATTTGCCAAACAACTGCGTAATTATCGCAGGACCTACACAATTAGTAGCACCATCTTTTTATTCTACCGGGCCTTTGCTTTCAGAAAATATATGGTTTGGGGGGTCTTTTACAAACGCTAGGAATGCAGCAGTAGAATATGAAAACAATGGGAAAAAATTGCAAAAATGTGTTTGAGGGCTTGGCAGCAAAAGGGTTAAGGCCGATCTAGCCATTTAAACACATCTGCACTATACACAGCCAGATACTTGACATGCTTATTTCCATGGTTCAACTTTGCAGCTTCCAATGTCATCTTCAGACTGGTGATGGGCAGTGAATAGGCATCACTGCCTCCCTCCAATGAACAGGGTGTCGATCCCAGAAGTTAGGCTAAACCATGAAGTAGTAGAGTGATCTACCAGGCTATACACTCTAGAAGAAGCATTTCAATCAAAATTCTTGAAAGCAGGAACAACATATCACGTGTATTTAAAATGTGCTGTCATCTATGCAAAGCTTACACAGCTGCTCCTTGATGGATAACCGATAAAGGGACCACAATTTAATGATGCTTCTTTTACGCCTGCTTTAAAGCCTGTGCTCCCTTCAAAATATTCTCCTCAGGGAATGAGCACACAGGCATTTTAGGTAGCTCAATCATGTCACTAAAATACGTAGCAATGATTTGCCAAAAATATAGATTGATCGCCACTCAGAGCAAATAGTTCCTAATAGTGCGAATTACACAAGCAGTATATCATAATCACAAGGATTTGGAGCATTGTGCAATCATATGTGATTATTCACTGCTACATGATACTTGTGTAACTCACCATTGGGAGACATTTGTCTCACCTGTGTAGTGACTGATCGCTACTCCTAGTGATTAATCATTAGTGATTTTAGTTGCGTGACTGAGCTACTAAAAATTGCTTGTGTTATCTCTCGTCAGCTACATCCCTTTCAGTTTGTTTTTTTCATGTCCTCTGTACATGTGCATATAAAACGTTCCAGAGGTATTTGATACTTGCCTGGTAAACAGAATTATGTATTCTAAAATGTTTTTTTTCTGTGAAAAATATGAAATTAACCAGCAAAAGGCATATTATATACAGTAAACTTTTGTGCCATGTTAAGCACAGATGGTCACAACAGAATGAAAATATAGTTTTTCACTTTATTGAAACTACCATTGCTTATGTACCAAATTTTACTGTTATATTTCTTTTGTTGGTTCATTTAATATGTTCTCTAGTTTGAGTAAAAATGCACAGAACACATGGCTTTAGTAAAGCCTTCAATGAACTCTTCAGCTCCAGTATACGGATGGTGAACACAGATATTAATGGAAGTGCTGGCTGCCAATTTAAACATGCTGCTAGCAGGCTTTCAACAAGCTTCAAGTTGTGCTGAAGCTTACTGAAGCCTACTAGAAGCTTGTTTAAAGAGACAGTACTCCCATTAAGATCTGCATTTAACATTTCCAAATTGGAGCTGAATAGTATTTCAAAGGCTTTAACAAAGCTTGCCAAAAGCTCTGTTAACAGCTTACTGCAACTACTGATCTTATACAAGCTGAAGTATTTGTGAACAAGGCCAGAAGTTGCCTTTGGATTACTAAACTGTATAGGCAAAAACAGTAGTGCTTAATTTGTCCTGTAGGAAATAGAATGCAAAGGTAAACAGACAAAATTTCACTGCACAAATGATATGACCAAAATATGACCCAATGGCAACAATCAAGTTTTTCCTGGAAGGCAAGCAAATATCACTTATCTTTAAGGTATGTTAAAAGACACTGGCATGGGTAAACATCATCTTACCCTGACTGACAAGGAACCGGTTTCTTTGTTAAGGGAAAGATCAGCTGACAGGTTCATGCTGAGATCCATACTGTCTGAAGCAGAATTACTGCCTGAATCTGAGTCCCTTTTAGACCAGCTACCGAAGAAACGTGAGGGAGAGTCGATACTTCCATTATGAAATAGCTCTGCAGAAAGACGTTCATATTGGCTGCTCTTTGGTTTGTGATTGTTAGATGTAACTGATAGGTGTTGTTTAGCCTTGTCCTGGCTATGCTTTTCAGCCGCAGAGTGGCTCCTTCTCTCAGCTTCAACCAATGGGTTGATGATGATAATGTCAGGCTTTACATCTTCTCCACTGTGAAGATTTTCTACGTGAATGTTCTCTGAAGAACTTCTACTGTCAGCTTTGCTGCTTATAGTGCTGTCTGGGCTTTGGTCCTTTGAATGTTCTGCAAGAGGCTTTATTCCATTGCCAACAGGGCCCTTATCTTTTTCCATATCATAGGAGTACTGGCCATTCTTTGCTGGTGGCTAGAATGTAAAGAAAAATGGGTGTAAAAAGAATTACCAACATATGTACTGTAGAAGCAAATGAAAAAAGTTAATAAAGGCCTGCATATCGTTTTTGTATTCTGTTTAAACAGCCCCGATGCTGGCGACGTACGTCGTCAGTCACGAAGGGGTTAAGGTATAACTAAGGACTTCTGTATGACAGTCTAACCAAGTACCAAATCCAGTTACTATGTGATGCACAAGCTCAAAGTTAACAGAAAACTTGCTTTACTTTGCTCAAGTGAGCCAAATCCTCCTTCAGTTCACCCCCCTCCCAGACACTGCAGCTCAGTGTTAAGGTTTCAAAAACAAAGGTAGCACTGTCAATCCAGAAAGCAGTACTCGAATTGGTGTGGCCAGATGCTGATTGACATGCTACAGGGTTCAATCATCAGGAGTGAATCATCAATGACAATGCTGATAGCCATGCATTTTGCAGAGCCTGAGGGCAGGTTCACACCATTTTCTGGACCAGATCTGGAACACAGTGCATTGCATTTTGCGGTGTTTTTACTAGGGATGCACCGATACCAAATACAGTACTCGGTACAAGTGCAAGTACATGTACCGATACTTTTCAAGCTCCAAGACTAGACTAGAGCAAAATTCAAAAGTTAGGAGGCAGCTGTCATTTGTAAGGAGCACACAGAGCTCCTGGGATTTGTACATCTCTGTTTTAATATATGATTGTTTTTTTGTAAATATAAAGAAAGGGATGCACCTATACCAGTTTTGTGTACGCATACTTGCCCAAGTACTTACGAGTACTGAAACATTTTTGTTTGTCATGTGACAGTTTTTCTAAAACAATACAGACTAATGATTTCAGGACAGTGGTGGAGAGCCAGAGCCGGGTCCCAGCTGCAACCGCTGAAACCCTGGTAGTTCTGAAAATGCCAAGTATCGGCATTGGTACTCGAAAAGTATCGGTGCATCCCTAGGTTTTTACCATGATTTTACTGGAGCTTTTTTTTTTAGCTTAAAATGGTCTTTCAGGTGCATTCCAGACCAGACAAAATGAGACCTGCAGTATTTTTCTGGTCTGGTACGGAGTGGGCTTGTGTGAACAGAGGCCAGAAATAGTATAGGGATACATTAGTATGCATTTTGGGTCCGGAAACAATCCGGTCTGGAGATTATCTGGTTGTGGTGTGAATGGGCCCTTAATGAGAGTGGTGACTCTGCTCTAAAATCAGGAGCAGTGTAGCATTGTTGTCTCTCTAGAATTAGGTGGACTTCACTTGCAGACTCAACAGGTATTTTTGGGACTTTGCGCGGAGGTGTAAGAAAAAAACTAATGTGCAGATGCACTAAAAATTAAACGCTGCAGCACATTTTTAATGGGAAGCCATAGTTCTACTTCAAATAATAACTTTATTGTTAGTGAAGTTGTCATTTAACATTGCTACCCACCCCCCTCAGGATCACAAGTAATCTGAAACAATTAGAATATACTGGCGCCTTTAGGAGGAATTATTTTTTCTTTTAGGAGGAATTGCACACTGGCAAAAAATAAAAAAAGCCGTTGGCCAGCCAGGGATAAGCATTCCCACTCCCGGCATGCTTCAGTTTTGTAGAAAAAAGCGTAAGTAAAAGTAGAACCATACGCTAACAGTCCCCGAAAACCATAACAATAACTGGGCACTGTCTGCAGCATGAAGAGCAGTATGTAGGACCTTACAGCTGAAGCTGCTATCAGAGGAGGCTTGAACATCAACCTGCTAAAATATGGTGAATGTGTGACCAGAAGACCAGATGGCAGCCCTACGATTATGGGAAACCACTGTCTGATGCTGAAAAGCCTAAGAAGCACTCGCCAACCTAGTTGACAGAAAAAGGTGGAACCTTGTCCTTAAGAACATAGACCTGAACAATATTTGTCTGAGCCCCCAAGAAATTAGAATTTGGTTCCACTTTAAGGGGAGCATCAGGAAGGACAAAGAGAAAGTCTGTTTTCTAATGAAATTAGTGAATGCAAGATAAACTTGAACAGTCTGACAGTGAAGATAAATCTCCTTCTGGTGTATTGGACTCAGACAGAGATACGGGAGAACAATATCCTGGTTGAGGTGAAAGACAGAAACCATCTTAGAAAGGAAAGAGGTTCTAGGCTTTGTGGAGATCAAAAAAGGTTCTTTACAGGATAAAGTTACCTGTTCAGAGACACGCCCGGCAGATGTGATGAAAACTAGACAACTTTGAGAGTGGGAGTGGACAAGGAAATATCCCGAATAGGTTCAAAAGGTGGTTTCTGTGAAGCCGAGAAAACCAGATTCAAGTCCAACAAATTCACTGGAGGTTGTACAAGAGGAGCCACAATGCCCTATACAAAAGTCTTAACCAAAGAATGGGAGGCAAGCAGTCACGGAAATAAAATCACAAGGGATGAGATTTGTTCTCTGAAGGTACTTACTGTACATTGCTGTCTTCACCTCTTGCATAGCTAACTCACAATGGAGTCATTAGAGACCGGGCAAACCAAAGTTAATGCCACGGCTCTGCACCTAAAAAGCCTTCTGTGACTAAATTTACATGGGACTATGTCCAGGAAAGCACTACAAGCAGAACCCAGTGCCCCAGGGTCACATTCCACTCAGGTTCCACGTCTTTGGTCCGGTAGGGTACAGGAATAGCCATCAAGGCTATTCTAAGGTTTAGAAAATCCAGATAGCTGCATAAAAGTCTATGACCAGCAACAAAGAGAAAATCTTGACTGAAGCAAAAATACAATAATAAAAAAGAACAAATGGGTAGTAAAATGGGTAAACTTTTCTCACTAGAAAAAAGACTTCCATCATCCTCGGACACTAGGAAAAACAAATGAATGCTGGGAGTGAGAGCAATTATACCTAGCTGACCAAAGGCTTTTCTATTTATTTTTTGCCAGGCTTCAATACCTCCTAAAGGCAGCAGTATAAAGCCCACTTGTCACAGATTACTACTAATCCTGTGTCCCTTAATGAAAACAAAAAAGAAGTATGTTTAACTTCAACAGTTTATCACTTAAATGCCTGGATTGTTCTGCTTGTAAGAAATACAGTATTAGAAACCTGTCAGTTACAGTAGCTACTGTTTGATTTTGTACCATAATGGGATGCATAGGCACCTTATTTACCCCAAAATATAATGTGCAATTTTCTAGCGATGCCACATAAATTCAATATTAACGTACCGGGCCAGAGCAGTAAGGACCCATAATCAAACCTTCCCTTTCAATTTCCAAGGTCTAATTTTCTTTCAACGTTATGATGACAACACAAAAGAAAACATAAATCTTTTTGTGTAAATCATAAGTAAAAAGACAAGATCATATGAGCATTGTGCACACATGAATTAGAACAATGGTGCCATTTTTTATGGTTTTTAAAAAAAAGTTTGAATAACATGTTCCACCACAACAGAAACCAAGAAGTGCTTATGCATTTTAAAATGGCACATGGGAGAAAAGTGATTACAGGGTATCTCTAGGTAAAAACAATACTTTTAGTTTGATAGAGTGGAGAAGGGTTGGAACCACTGTCAAGTTTTCATTTTTGTCTGTGCTCTCATTAAGGAGATTCACCTCTTTCATTGTCATCTAGAAATAAAGTGAGGGGAAATCTAAAATGTTAGCGTTGTTCCCAGAACAAGAGATAAAGAGGAAATCTTCCAATGGGGACATCTGTTCTGGGAACAACGATCCAAAAGGGAATACCCCTCGCTTTGCGAGATTTCCTCTAACTTCCTGTTGCAGCTCTGGGTGAATGAGGTGAATGGACATTTCCCCAATTGTACACAGACAGAAAAACAAACTGGCAAAGGTTTAAAACCTTCCCTACTCTACCCCCAAAAAAAGTGTTTTTGGCTATAGCGCTACCGATACACTTTGGTTTATGTGGGTGGCATAACTGTTGTGTTACATGTAAAGGCTCAGATTTAGATAGATGATAATTTTACACATGCTTCTTGCATCTCTTAAGAACTAGCGTCCTCCCGTGACCCAAAGCTCAGTACTGAGACCGCTGCAGCCGGGACTGATATCGACATTACTGTCGAGATCCACCCAGCTGCGTGAGTGATAGCTGGCTCTGCCTATCTAGAGGCAGAGCCAGCTGTACCCGCCCCCTCCCCCGTTCGTTCCTCCAGCCAGTGGAGGATCGGTGCGGGGAGGGGGGAATCCATGCAGGGAGCCGTGAGTGAAAGTCACGGCTCTCTGCAGGGAGATGATCGAGAAGTGAGCGAGCGATGCTATGTGTTCGCTCACTTCCCGATCTATTGAGCCGACGTGTGACAGTTTCATTGTCACGCGTCGGCTCGAACTATGAGGTTGAGTGAAAATCACTCACCTCATAGATCTCCTTTAAGGCTGGCCCTCTAAGAGTTTTAAACATGAAGATGGCAGCTTACAGAAACTGATTCTGGTGAATCTTCCTCCTCCATTTCTCCATTTTCTTCTATTTCATCCAATACTTCAGCTTTTGCTTCTGCTACAAGATCCCTCAAAACTCGAGCACTGATGCCTCTGTTCAAAAATGGATGCTGGGAAGCAATTAGTAAAAAATAAAATTACATTAATAATCTAGTTGTATACACAAGATAAGTACCATAACAAAAGCAGGAATTCCCAATGTAAATAATAGGAGAACCAGAGAGATCCCCAACAAAGTGCAAACCTAACAATATGTTATACAAATGATAGGCTTTTTTTTATTTTTTCAATTGAAAAAGATACAAGGGGTGGATATTTTGTAAAATAACAGCAAGACAAACGTGGTCAGTCTGAAAAAAAGAGACCAACAGCGGCACAGTACAAGCTACATTCACATATGAACAGTAAAGTCAAGAGTCCAGGAGCTGTCCAGTGAAATAGCTCATGTGGAAATCAACCATTCCATGTTGGTGGAATTGATCGGCACAGGAAGGGCAACCTACACATATATTGCACCATCCCTCCCCCTGAAAGCTGACTCAATGTTATGTAATGCCAGGTACCACTAGGAATCCCAGAGATTGAGAAAGAAGAAAAAGAGAAGTGAAGAGGCTAAGAGGGGAGCACTAAGGATGGTAGGAGGGACAGGTAAAGGAAAGGACCAGAGAGGATGGGGGGAAGGAGGTAGTAAAAGGGGGTATCATACCCTGTTTGGGCAGGCACGAACCCCCCTCCTCTAATTATATGCATTTTTAAACAAAATAAACCTATTTTGATTCAACTAACCACCAGGGGTTAGTCTTTTCGCATGTTACAGCCTGTTCTTTTTGTCTCCTGAAAAGCTGATGACCCCTGAGTTATATCACATCATAACCTATACAAAATGATGTAGGCTAACCCTGCACATTCTAGGAAAATACAAAAGCAAAGCAACTCTGGATTGCAGTGGCCAAGGCGGTCATATCACCATGGTAAAGTGTCATCTGTGTCATCTAATAACCTGGGATCTCTAAATGACATACAAGTTTAAAGCTACACTTTGGAATAAACAAATATTGTCTAAATACAAGATGCATGTGTAATCTTTGTTTTATCCTGGTATGCTTAGTGTATTTCTTCCAGATCTGTGCAATTATCCAGTGTAAAACTTTGCCTTTGTGGAGGAGTTTCCTGCAATAAAGACCAATCCCTGCTGCTTTCTCTCCTTGTACAGGTTGACTGGTCTTGTATCCTCCCACCAGTGAAATACACTCATCCCCATAATCAGAGCCGATGTGCGACACTGAAGCTGTCACACACCGGCTCTATTGATCGGGAACTGATCAATACCGCCGAGTTCCCGATCTTCTCCCTGCAGAGACTCACCCCCACCCCTCCGTTCCTCCAGCGCTAACTAAAGGAACGGACTGGGGAGGGGGTGGGCACAGCTGAATCTTCCTCTAGAGAGCTGTCAATTAGGCAATGGGGTGTCAGCATTGCCCGATATATGCTGAGTTTTGGGTCACAGGAGGTCATTAGTATATGTCCTCCTTGGACCCTAAAGAGAACTTTGGCAAAAAAAAAAAAAGGTTGGGCCATAGTTCTCTTAATTTTCTGCAAGCAGCCTGTTGTGGCTTTTTTGCAGAAAGTACCATTTTCGGACAAATTTTTGGCGCATCCCTAATTTCCACTTTACAACTAAGCTTTGCTCTCTACACAGGCTAGGTGCAGAACAGTGATGATGTCATTGCTTTTTTTTCTTAGGTAGTATATAAGATTGCAGATGCATTTGGTGGATTTATATCCTTTGTGGCTAATGGGAAATAAAATGGAAGTTTTTGTGCCCAGGGTTCAGCTTTAATTGGATCAGTAGTCCATCATTGTGCTATGGGGGAACTTGAGCTGCTGGATCACTTTAAGCATTACCCAGCTTAGAATCTTTAACTCTGGCATCTGAGATGCCAGAACTAAACTAGATAGACTGTTTGTCTACGCCTGCAAGAGGAGCTGGGGGTCAATGAAAATAAAAAAGCAAACAAATAAAAGTCAGTTTTTAATGGAAATTCTGCACACTGCTGCTTTTCTACTGAAATGCATACACTGCAATAAAATGGAATTTTGCCAAAAGTACCATTTTCAGCCGACATTTTGGTGCATCCCTAATTTGCACTTTACAGCTGAACTTTGGGCAAAATGTAAATCTACTCTGGCAGTAGGGTTTCCCTCAACGCAAAAGGGTTGCAAAGAGTTAAATGCCCATTTTTGTCTAGGGTACCATTAAAGCCAAATTTACCCTAGACAAAAACGAGCAATTAACCCTAGTGTTAAAATTTCCTGGAGTTCAATTTTACTTATTTCTCTGTTGAGCACTGCCTCTCATGCTGCATGCACCTCATGGCTGAATCAATTTTGCATGTTACAGCCTTTAAAGATTGTAAAAGACTTGAACAGACCATATATTTTCTAAAATAGTGCAACTTCATTAGAATTACATTTTGGCATCAGATTTACACTAAACATTTAGTCCCTAAAATTATTCAGAAACCCCTAACTTATGTGTGTATACCCAATATGTATACTGCAATGTGCGTCTACTTTTGCACAATTTTGTGTGCGAGTAATGTGTGTTTAAGGGGAAGGTCAGGAGGTAGGGGGAGGGGTGGGTGTTTGTTTTTGTATTTAACTATTGGCAGTGCTTGTTTTTTTTTTTTTAACCAATCATTAACATGATATATTACATATATCACTGGACCATCTAAAATAAGGTGCACCCATGATATAATATATCCTTGGCAGGAATTCCTTCTGATTTCTCCATATTAAAAGACACATTAGCAGACATTCTGCAGTTTTAATTCAAAGCTTAACAAAAGAAAAATATTAGCAAAACTTCAAGATTTTGTAGATAGCACTCATTGTGTCTGAAGATGTTTGGCTAACCTCCAGGAGCTGTGCTGCGCTTGGCCTTGTTTCAGGATTTTTATCAAGGGATATTTTCAGGAAGTCCCGGAACTCCGGAGACCTGCCAATGACACAAACATTTGGTGATGTCATTACAGATACAATATGACAGAAAACATGACCAAAGCTCGAAGCATTCTTCTTTCACTTGCTCATTTCCCTAGCATGTCTGAAAAGGCTCCCAACTAAACCAACAGAGATCAATAAGTCAGAAGACATGCATCTGAACAATCGGATTGTCTAATAATATACGGAACTGAAGATATTTAAGCATACACAGAACAGCATTATGGGGCACAATAACAGCACGTAAGAGGATAGCACACACATATTTACTTTATTTAACATAAGATAGTAATTTTTGAAGTATTTAAAAAGAGTCCCTTTTGAGGGCCTGTACTCTCTCGGTTTGTGCTACGGAGTTGATGTGCCGCATTCACTGTCAAATGTTTAAGTACTTGAACATCTGTTACTCTATGTGGACAAATAAAGAATGTACAAAAAAAGCATCCCCGTCACCACCTAAACAAATTGCAGGTAAAATCACAGAAAAAAATCAAATATTTTCACCGCTTACTTTCAGCATTTTTCCTTTCAATAAAACATTTTTATTGACTTGCAATGTGCCTTCTAAACACTTCAGAAAAAATCAGTTCCCTAATACAACCCTGTCATTTCTTGCAAGTCTTAGTCCTCTTCTTTTTTAGGAATGATTAGTTACTGTCTGTGCTGGCCCAGCTTCTCCACTTCTCCCTAAACAACCTTTTACATAGCACCTGGGGGAGGAATGTAGCGGAAAACTGCAGTGCCACCTAAGTGACAACTCTGAGTCCGCTGACATCACATCCAAGGTGAGCACTCAGGGCTTTTGGATGTCTACACAAGGGAGGCTTTTACAGGTAATAAGCCTGCCTAACTTATGTTAAATGCACATAATTAGCACATAATTTTATGGAAAGATTTAAGTTGAAAAGGTCAGACGACAGTCTTTCTTTAAGAGAAACTGAAATCTGATTGGTTGCTCCAGGTCACTGCATTCTGCATACCATCAGTCCTCCTCACTACCTTGCTCAACTTTGTTTCGGGTTCTTCAACACATATTTCTTATAATTCGGTTGTTTCGCTCGCCCCCCCGTTTTTAAACGCTCTATAAACAAAACACACATTCAAATCCAGCAACACTTAAATGTGTGTTTTGATCATCAACAACCACTAATACAAAGCAGATTCCTCCAGCTTCTACAAAGTAGTACGTTCAGAGGAAAAATATTTTTGGAATTTCTAGCAATATATCCGGTTATGAATTTGATTATGTAGTGAATACCTATCTGCCATGCAATAAATAAAACTCAGAATCATTACCACTTTGAAGGGGCAGCAAGTGTGGGTGGCTCGGACTTGGCGATTTTCAAGAGGACACGCATTGGATTAAGTTCATGGTGTGGGGGTTCAATCTGAGCCATTTCAATCAGCGTTATCCCTAAAGACCAGATGTCTGCTCTCTGATCATATGGAGCGTCTTTCATAGTTTCACACATCACCACCTCAGGGGCCATCCTGGAAACAGAAGTTTAGACATTAGAATCAATAAATTATTTGGCATCTTCTATTTGTTTCGTTTGTGTCAGGCTGCTGAGAGAATAGACAAAGTGGCTTTGGCATAGGATCTAACTATTCAAATGAAAAGCATATTGATAATAAAAATATTCTCTCTTCACATCTGGATATCAACAGGCTACAATATATAACAAAACAACAAGCCATTTATTTCAGATTAAACCAGCCATTACTTCCAGGAATAGGGACTGACTATGAAAACACCAATGAAATAAAGTGATCAGAATGTACCACTTAATTTGTATTGGATGCACCGTGAACAGCAACACATTGTATACCAATTGAGCAGCTAGAAGACTGCTAATGTTTTATTCCATACCTAAGTGTAAAGCTATATTCTGCAACTCCAGTATAAAAAAAGAATATTCATATTAAAACATGATGCCAGCTGTAATACACCAAACATGACACAGGGCTCCTCTGTTTCTTTTCTTTCTACTACATTTATGGGAAAACAGGGATTTGTACATTAAGGTGGGACTCCAGGCAAACCGCTAAATACAGATTTGTTAACCGATGTTATTAATCGCACTCTGCAGTGGGGCAGATAAAGACTACAGTGTTTCCTAGTTTAGCTTTACAAATCCATTGCCCTGATTAGCCCTGGTGGACAGAGGTGATAAGGTTGGTCTACTGTCAAATGACCAAACTGTAGAGATGGCATAGGAAACTGCAAAATGGAGAGAACTGTCAGCGCTGGAACTGACTTATTGTTTTGAATATCTCGATCCAGAGTTTTCTTTCCACAAGTGAAACTCTTAACTCTTTGCTCCCAGATCCAGACCCTACAGTCCAGGAGCTGTCCAAGTTTCCACTTTTGCATGAGAGTTCTGGGTCCTTCTTTGAGGCAGGCCCATTTGCCCAATTCCACTCCAGACTGTTGCAACTCAACATTCTGGCTGTGTGGAACAAAAAGGTTCAGCAACTAGACCTATCAGTACTGGACACACAGGACCAGGTTATCTCTGGCCTGTTGGCTCATGAATTCAGCACTGGAGTCGAGCAAATCTTTTCTGCCACTATCCTGGAAGATTCTCACAATGGATTCTTCTAGGAACATGTGTCATGTTTGCATCCTGGATCCCCTGCTTATGAGCATCTAAAAGTTCCCCATTTTTTCCTCACCATCATTTTGCTTACCCTTAGTGGAGTCAGTTTATTCATCTGCTTGACATAAGGAAAAAAATGCAGTAGCTACACATCAATTAACAGGGCAGCATAAAGAAATGAGTGCAGCTAGCACTATAATATAACTTCCACTGAATCATATTTGTATATATACTTTCTGTAAAGTTATATGAACAGGAGACACGCAGTTCATGTGCAATATTTTAGCTTATCCATTCTTTGAATAACTGAATTTAAAGTGAACAGATTGCAAAATATGCGGTCGGCTTACAAGAAGGATATAAACTTGGCAACTCATTCATTTTAGAACATACACATCATGCCTGCCATTTCACCTTCATTTCTGTAAAAAAAAGAAAAATGATCCCCACAAATTATGAAGACATTTACTTTCTTACCAGTATGGTGTTCCAATGAAGGAATCCCTTCTCTGCAGTGTCTTCACATTTTTTGCAGAAACACCAAAATCCGCTAGAAATAAAAGAGGCAGAATTAAGACTTTTATTTTCAAACATACATCGATATAAAGGTAATAACATCATCGTAAGAAAATTCACTTCCGAATAAAAATGAAATGAAAGAAGGGCAATGCCTTTCAAATGTCTTAGGAGCCAAAACTGATAATTCCTCCTTTCTTTTCTCCAGCAGGCGCTGAGATTGTCACTCCCTTGGTCATGTGACATTGCTTGAGTCTAGCGATTGGCTGCTATACCCAGGTACCGTCACAGGGGAGTAGGCCTCAATCTCCTCCATACCTGGAGGTGCCAAGTAGTGTCATTGGCTGCAGAGAAGCACAGGTAAGTATAAAAGGTTGAGGAAAGCCCTTTCTGCAGAGATTGTTACTTCCCAGCAAGGGCATGATGACTCTGTCTCTTTAAATGCAAACAGTGTAAGTACTTGAGTTTGATGTGATACCACTTACAATTAGTGATGCGCTCGGGCGTGTTCGCAGCTCCACATGCCGAGCCCGCCAAGAAGCTGACAGTGCGCAGCGTCAATCACAGGCACTGAGACATCTCCCGATCTCTGCAGCTGCGGACAGGGAAAATGTCTCAGTACCTGTGATTGACGCTGCGCGCTGTCAGCTTCCTGGCGGGCTCGGCACGTGGATCTGCGAACATGCCCGAGCCCATCACTACTTACAATCCCGGTAAAGCAGGACACAAACTAGAAGATGGAAGAGCAGCACAGGGAGCCAATCAATTCTGCTGCAGTTATGTGCCAGCAATTAACATGCTGATAGAAAGAGAGATGAGATCATCTATTTGCTGCTTCTCCTCTCAATGTCCAGGCACAGGCTGGAGGTGGGACAAGACCTGTAATTGTTACTTAAATTAAAAATAAGGTCTGTCTTACCAAGCAAGGCTGTGCTCTGTTGTAGAGCTGTGTAAATCTCAGGACTGGATGGGAAGAAATAAAAACACATTGGCAGGAGGCAAAAAGCTTCCTTATATGTTTTTCTTCTGCGTATTTCATTATTTTCAGCATTAACCTTACCATCTTGCCTTGAATTGTATTGTGATTGTAATGTCTTCCTTATATTGTAAAGCGCTGCACAAACTGTTGGCGCTATATACATCCTGTATAATAATAATAATAATTAACAATTTACTTTTTTTTTCTAAATGTTCCCTAAACATGTCCTTAGGAACTTCTATCAGTAATTACAGATACTTGTGTAACTATGTAACTTAACTTTTACAATAAGTATTCATAGCCATTTAACATATGACTACAAAGAAAACTATTTTCTGGTTTATGCCCAGCATTGAGAAATAAATGATTTGCATTACCATGACTGACTAAAATAATACACAGGGTTATTCACAAAAGGGTGAAGAGTTCGAAGAAAGGAGAAGTGAACAATCTAGGACAACATAGCTGAACTAGAAACTGAACTGAATTAGAGAATTTTTCCAAATCGGCTATTTTGGCCTAGATTGTTCACTTCTCCTGCCTTCTCCAAACTCTTCACACTTTTGTGAATAACCCTGGCAATTACCAAACTAATCCAGATTAAAAAAAGCAAAACAATAATAATATTATTTTCCTTTGGCATGCTCTTCAGAGAACAGGAATAAAATAAAAAATGTGTATGTTTGTAATTCTGCTCTGTACAAATGAATAATAGTATTCTGCATTTTCATTTCGATTTCTAAACCTTTCCATTAACCTATTTGTCTCAAAGAACACGGTCAGAGATTATTTATGCAACCAGATCATTAATAGAGGCTTATCAGGCCTTTAGTTTTGGCCAGGCTAAACCTACTTCTTAGATTGCTCTACTTGGCAATGACCATGCAGTAATACACACACAATCTTCAGTGCTCTTCCCCTCACCCTCCAGCATTTTCGATGAATTCTAGGCTAAACTGCCACAACAGGGCTACACGGTGTCACAATAAATACTCTTAATTTCAGTCATGAAATTAAAAAAAAACAAAAACAAAAACAAAAAACTGCAATAATGTAAAAAAAAAAAAGACAACAAAAAGGTAATGAGGTAGGTAATGAGTTGTGTGGCAGTGCATGGCAATGCCACATAGTAGCTTGCCAATTTTGGCCACGAGGGGCTGAGAGGGTCCAGAATGTAAACAATTTTATAAGGAAGAAGCTGGCTTTTCAGATTCTTCCAGGTTTTCCTAATTGTAGCTGGGATCTGGAGTTCTGGAGATTTCTAAAGGTGCCCATACACCTTACGATTATCGGACTAAACTTTTCGTCCGATTATCGAACAGTCGTACGATTTTCGTACGACGGCCCCATCCTGCCCCGATTATCGCAGTGTTCAATCAGCGGTAGTTAGAAAAAAACACCTGGACGACTTGCGGTAATTGACCGCAATTATTTTCGTTTGCGCATGCGCAGTGTTAATCGTACGACATTTGACGGACGGAAACGCCACCAACCATGCGAACATCGTACGATCAAAGTTTTCAAACATGCTTGACCGTCAAAAGTCGTACGATTGTACAGTACTATCGGTCGGGCACTCTATTCACACGTTACGATTGTCGTACGAAAAGTCGATCGCATACGATTATCGTACGATAATCGTAAGGTGTATGGGCACCTTTAGAGTTCTGGGTAGGATTAAATCTCCAGTCCTGGGGCCAGGTGTTGCCAACGAGCAGTCTAAACTAATTAGGTGGCTAAGAGCAGCCTCATTAGGAAGACAGACCAGAACTCAGGGGAGAGGTGGTGTGTGCAGGAGGCACACGAGGGCCACACAAGGTGCGTGGAAAGCTGCTGAAAGTGGCCAAAGGGTATGAAGTACCACTGAGGCGTTTTGTTGAGGCAAACGTTAAAATCCTGGGGCACTGTGAGTGAACAGGACAACCTTGAGTCGCTGAGACAATATACCCTATTTGCTGAAGATAAGTGAACTTTACTTTGTGTTATATGCTGAAGTTAAGCCTTCATTTCTGTTTTTCACAGAATGCCTGAAGAGAAACAAATAAAGACTTTGGTTTGATGGAAAAGCCCTGTGCGAGTTCTCTTGTGAGCTCCCCAACATTACACGTGACAACAAAGGCCTTCTTGGGGTCATTTTATGTAAGCAAAATTCATATTTTCTCATTAATTACGCTACAACACCATACCTGCATGGATATGAAAGTTCAAATATTACTGTGGTAAATAGGAAACGGGTGATAATGTTTCAAGCATCGTCTTTCTTGTTACGTGCTGCTTATTTTAAGTAAGAGGAAACCAGCAGGATGTTCTTAAGAACCACTGTTGATGGACTTTTGGCTTGCGTCAATGGCATCGGTTTGAAACCAGTTTCAGATCATGCTGGATTCATGGACAGGCACTTTCAACCTGCATCTGGCCTGTATTTGACATGCTTTAAGCCAATTTTGCATTCCCAATGACTTGCATGGGCAAAAAAACCCACAAGCAAACAAAAGCCCATCGACACAGGCTCTAAGGGAGACGAATGTAACCTCTAAAAAGATGTTGTGAGGGTGGTTAGACAGTATTAGTGATGGAGTTAATATTTGAAATGAACATTACTTCTCTCTATTTTCCTATACACTAAAATGTTGGCTCACATTGATTTCTAAGGAGGCCTATGTCCATAGAGCAGATGCCTTGGATCATTTTAAGAGTGCCCACAGGATCGGGGGAGAACTGGAAACCTTCGACCTGGTAAGCAAACACAACAAAAGTAGCTCTTTTCATGCTGGGGCTGGTTTCATGTGGGCAAAATAAAGTGCACCACACAGTGTGTCATAGGGCCTCACTGATTGTTGGGCATCGAAAAAAGGTAGCACTCCTAAAAGGACATATCCAAACATGCATAGCAGCTCTACCTCTGCATGTCCGAATGCACAGGGGTGCTTGGTCGCGGCTCCCATCACCCTCACAGTCCAGACCTGGTAAACACCAACACATGAGGGACCCTTTATAAATCCCCAGGCCTTTATTTTTATATTGGCAATTTAAAAAAAAACAGTCAGCAAGTAAAAACCCCTGATGCGTTTCAGCCCACAACCTGGGCCTTAATCATAGAAAATTTCACAAACCACATACAAACTTATATATGGCTGCTATTCCTCCCCATATAGGGTAGAGTAGCTTAAGACATTAAGCCATTCCAGGTTAAAATATATCGAGAGTTCAATTGCAGATTTTTAACTAGAGACATACAAAACTTTATTATTAATGGTGTCCACTATCTGGGTGTGGTCTTGTAGGGAACAAAAATAACAGGCTCCCAACTACAACCCTGAAGACTGAACTCATTTCATTACATATTATATCCAGCAAATCCTAGCCTACATAGCACAAATATAAATTGTATTACAAATGAAACTTGTATCATTATCAAGAAAACCCCACAAGGACAAGCAAGCTATATAACCATTTCATTGTTACTACTGTATAAATATAAACAGCATGATAATATACAAAGGTCTTTATGAGAGCGGAGCTAAATGTGAGCAAAATGCTTCCCACCTCATTGTCATTCACAGAGGAAGTGGTTATCTCTGCTCAAATAAGAGACTTTACTGTCAAATTCCTTTCAAATACATTTTAGATACATTTAAAGCTTTGCTATCAAATTAATTTTAGATACACAATCACATCCCACTGGTAATTTAATCTGTGTGGGATCATAGAACACAAATTGAAGATCCACCAAGTTTCTCTCTCTAAAAGCTTTTAATGCAGATTAAACCCTTTCTATGCCATATTCCCCCATGTATATCACAAAAGGGCTTTAAGACATTTCATGGATGGAATGCATTGGGATTCATTCTGTCACAGTAGTGTTCAGCTATTCTACTAGTGGGTGGATAGTGCAGCCTGCATACTGCAAAGACCAAGTGGTACAGGTGATCACATACGTATATCACATTGCGGGTACTGCTTTAGATATATTGTTGGTATTCTTGCCCTGTTACTAGTGCCCTTATAAGCTTAGTTTTCTCATGTGCTCTGCAATACCTGCTTGTGTTATAACCACAACTAAATGATCGAGTAGTAGACAATCAAGTGCTCTTTGTACTTTTCTTTCTCTGATAAAGTCTAGGAGAGAGAATAGTTCCTAAGGTATGAGTCCTTCTAGTGGAGAAAAGACAGTCATCCTTCAAGATGTCATACAGTTTCCTGTCAAACAAGACAGGGAAATATTTGTTAATTATACATCTCATATAATCAAAATCTCTAGAGCATGTCGTGACAAATGTCACTCTAGTGTCTCTAGATTTCCCTGGTTCCCGTCTAACCACTAGAAGCTCCTCCCATGGTCTAACCATAGCAATTTTTTTTACCTCTCTATCATTCATTTAGGGAGTCCTCTATTTCCCAATCTTGTTTCTATAAGCCGATATTCCACATTAAATAGTATAGTTCCCCCCAGCACCAACTTGCCAACTATGATTGATCTCCGTGTGATTAGGATGACAAATCGAAGTCAGGAGGGTTAAGTTACCAAAATATGATTTTGTATATGTACTGGTGACCACCGATTAATTGCATCACCTATAAGGTTAACATCCCAAAAAATCAACTGTATGCTTATACATCAATTAGATGTACATCTTGAAACTCATTATTCATTCAGATATTGTACAAACTCCTCCAGAAATTGCCGTTTCTCCTTACCAGACGAGCAGGAGAACATTAATATACCTCCTACACCATTGTATATAAGGGTTCTTCTCCAAGGCGAGTTAGGAGTTTGTATACGGTCTATAAAATTTGGTATGCTTATGGCCCAGGCTGTGGGCTGAAAAGCATCAGCGGTCTTGCTTGCTGTCTTTTTAAAAGCCAATATTAAATAAAGGGCTGGATCCCCCCATCCCCCATGTGCTGGAATTTACAGACAAGGTTTATGGTCACACCTTTTCACATTGTCCAACATCAGCTCCTTTTGTGGTTCTTGACAGCTGGCCACATGGCATCTCAGAGCCACCAAACAAATGGCACTGGAAGACTTGCCTCTGCCAAATGCTGTGATCACAGGTCTGAATGAGAAGCAGCAGCAGCTTTAGAATACCAACCATGTATCTCTGACTGTGGGTCCTGCCCAGATTAATGTCTGAATGGTGAAATATCTTGAATTTGGGCCACCCGCTTAACATGTATTATCTGTAATGACCCAGTGGGCAAATGCCCTCCTGCTTAATTGACCAATAAGAAGCCCAAAGGATGAGCCAAAGCTGGATAATTAAAACTGTGGTCAATATTTGCATAAAAAAGCACCATGGGTTTTGGGGATCCTGGGCAACTCTCAATACATCCTTTGGATGTCTGCTCTATAGACGTGGGCTTACTTTGCAATATAAAGTGAGCACAAAATTCACATTAAACACAGTATTATGCAATGCAAATTTAAACAGGTATTCTGGAACCTAAACAGTACTATATTTTTATTGTAATTGTTGCAAGCAACCCAAGCTTGCAAATCTAGACTTGGCAATGCTGATTTGTTTAATTGAGTCCTTTCTAATGTTATCACTTAAACCATTTTGCCATTGCACACCATATCAGAATTCACCGTACCTATTTTTTCTTGGTGTGAGTGCCCTGACAACCAACATATGGCATTGATAAAAACATCCACACAATGTCATTATGCAGAATTTGTCTTCTTTTTATTGCACGTGCCTTGAAGGAGTCCTGTGTGGCTTTGACAAGTTGCATGCTTACTTTTGTGATTTTTGAATGAAAAATGTGCATAACTTAGTAATGTGCTTTCTTCTGTCATATTCCCTTCCCAGTTTTTAGTTTCTCCATGTTAACATATGTCCCCATTCTTTGTATAACCAAAATCAGGAACACCAAACAGAACAATGTACATTGTAGCTTGTGCTTTTAGAACGTAACAACTGAAACGGATGTCCTGCTTTATTATTCTCTAGCTTTTTATGAAGAAAAAAAAAAGTTCTCCATTACTGTCCCTTTGACCTCTTCTAAAACTGTCACTCTGAAGCTCAAGATGCTATTACTAATCTTCAAGACTAATTTAATGATCAGACTATTTCCAGAAGAGCAATGGGAATACAACAACAATGTCCCAAGGAAACATACTCTTGAAGAAGTAAGGCATCAGCGTAACAAACTGCTCTGACAAACTATATTGCCGCATCTATAGGCAAATACTAAAATCTAAAACAAGATGAGGTATAGAGTAAAAAAGAGACAAACAAAAGGAAAACACACTGGTTTCCACAGGGTTTCTCATTTGGGGTTCCACTGTTGTGGTGGATTTATATCCACTGACCAGGGGTGGACTGGGCCGGGGTGGGGTGGGAGGCAGGGTGGCAATTGCCCCCCGTGCCTCTCTGGTACCTTTAAAAAAGGCCCCTGCCGCTGTGATCACTTAATTCCTTCCTCCCCTTTCGGCCACTCTGCTGCTGTATCGGCCGAGGAAAAGAAGCTGCTTGGCTTGCTTTGACAGTGCCCTCTTCAGTAATCGGGCTCTACAACAACAATGTCCCAAGGAAACATACTCTTGAAGAAGTAAGGCATCAGCGTAACAAACTGCTCTGACAAACTATATTGCCGCATCTATAGGCAAATACTAAAATCTAAAACAAGATGAGGTATAGAGTAAAAAAGAGACAAACAAAAGGAAAACACACTGGTTTCCACAGGGTTTCTCATTTGGGGTTCCACTGTTGTGGTGGATTTATATCCACTGACCAGGGGTGGACTGGGCCGGGGTGGGGTGGGAGGCAGGGTGGCAATTGCCCCCCGTGCCTCTCTGGTACCTTTAAAAAAGGCCCCTGCCGCTGTGATCACTTAATTCCTTCCTCCCCTTTCGGCCACTCTGCTGCTGTATCGGCCGAGGAAAAGAAGCTGCTTGGCTTGCTTTGACAGTGCCCTCTTCAGTAATCGGGCTCCTCGGCACTCGGCAGCCACAGCAGCTTCCTCCGTCCGTCCAGTGGCCATTGCTGCCGACAGGACGTTACACTCTTGCACCTGGCGGGCCCCATCAAATCGGAAAGGGGGGGGGGTGGGGGGCTGAAGGCAGCACAAGCTCCCTGTATTGAAGGAGGATGGTCCAGCCCACGTTTTAATGCTGCTGGATGAACTTCACTTGTAAGTAAAATTTTAATAAAGTCTCAGGTTTTAGAGGGTCTACACTTGGTTATGTCTATTTACACACATTGTATGTCATGCTACCGGAATGAGGGGACGTATCACTTGATTTAGAGGAGTCGGCTCTGGCTGCAACATCTGGGCTTGGGGCATCCCTCACATATATAAACGTATCAGCGCTGTAAGACCTGTCATTTGGGTCGTAAATTGAGGTCAGCCTTCCCCCCACAGTCCGGTGTGTGTCTGCAGTGGGTGGAGGAGGACTTCATAAATACTGCACTGATTTAACTGTTTAAGCTCTTCCGGACATGACTATTTCTCACTTTTTACTGAGCACAATAGAGTAATTGTTTGTCCTGTTTTCTGGATTGTGGATATGGAATTACAGCACTTTGCTGACACAGAGGGAGTGATATTAACCCCTTTAGTGTGTTACTATTAGGGATGCACCGATACCGGTATTTTGATACCGAGTACAGATAATTTTTTCCGGTACTCGTTGATACCAAATACCGAGTACCGGAAGTCCCATTCAGGAAGCCAGGTGGCGTGTAATGACTCGCCACCTGGCTTCCCGATTAACAAGAAAGCCGTCCCATGCTTCTCGTCACTATGTCTGGCTTCCTGATACAGGAAGTATCGGGCTAGGCCTCGGAGCATTTACTCGCCCAAATACTTGGTATCGTCACCGATATCGATACTAGTATCGGTATCAGTGCATCCCTAGTTACTATATATGCACAGTATGGCAGATTGATTTCACACTTGATGCTTGAGAATTGATGCTTTATATGTGATACGTTTTTCAAATTACTTTTGAATTTACACGTGCTTTTGTTATATTATATCTAAGTGGGTGTTAGATTTATTTAGGGAGGCTACTCCGCTCCTTCCCTACAGGGACCCAGGCTCCTCTGCATAGAAGGAGGACAGGCGCCTGTCAGTTTGTCACTATGGCTAGGGCGGCGGGACCATCCACTGGGCATACCTATCAGAGTGCCTTCAGCCACAAGAAGGACCGGAGACATCCAGCACATTTGGCTCCACCCCTGCACCGCCAACAGCCCATGGCATCAGGAGCAGGAGTCCTACCTAGTGGTAAGCTGCAGGGGGTGAGATCTTAGCAGAAAGTAGGGGGAGGGGGGTTAGCAATGTAAGATGAATGAATGTAATGAATGTAAGATGAAGTAGTGTTGGTAGTGTAGTAAAGCATTACTTTTTTATTCTTTGTACATTAGAGGCCTGGTATAATGAGATGTTCATGAACATAGGTCTTTACTTTGTGACTTTATTTTCTTGATATTAATGCTATTCCATGAAAAGTCCTGTACAGAAAAGCTCTTAATCCAATTTGGGCTGCCTTTATAAACTGAAATCCCTACATTTGAGGGTATTTCTATTCATATAACTAATTCAAACCACATTAAGAAATATAGTGGCAATAAATACACAAATCTCAGTTTATATTCAGTATTAGTACAAGAAGAGAAGACCTAGCAAAATGTAACTTGTATGTTTAAAATGTATTTATTGCTGAAATGGGGATAATAGGACCAATGTATTAAGAATGTCTGCTATTTACCAGCAATATCTTTTTTTGCCAAACACTTAACTAGAGCTGCAGCTAACGATTATTTTCAAAATCGATTCGTTAGCCGATTATTAAGTTCTGTTGACAACTTTTTCAATAATCGATTATAATCGATTATGTCGATTAGTTGTTGCAGCCCTAACTTAAACATTTATTGCATTGCATACCTTTAGTCCTAAAAAACCTCTGAACACATTTTGATCCAACATATTCCAGAGGCACACAAATCTGCTGGGGCTGCTAAACAGGTGCTGGTTTTGCATTCGGCAAGGATAAAGATCAAACACATTTTCTGACAGGTTAAGATCAGTTCTCTAAATACCCTTATACCTTGAAGCTGCTTAATGAATCTTCTTAATGCTTGGAAAACAATAGATGCCTTTTTCTCTGGTGAAGTTTATTAGAGGGCCACACTTTTATTAGCTGCCAGCATTATCTGCTTTCTTCACCCAAAGTGGAGTGATAGGGCATGCTTATTTTTGTTAAGCTGGGAGGAACTGCAGACTGGGAGAATTACAAAGCTTAACTCAACCACATTAAAGTGCATCCGCGCTTGCCCTTGAAGAGCAAAGCAACAGGTTCACTTTAATACAGACCTCCACAGGACACATTTACTTAATCACCTTTCCATCGCCCACCACTCTGTTCAGCCACCTGAAGTGAAAGTCAAGTCCTGTGTAAGCTACTAGGTACCAGAGTGTTAGCTCACACAGGGCTATGGACTCTCCGATGACAGTGTTGATAGACCCAGTGTTTTCACATGCACTTCAAGATTAGTAAACACCTTGGGGGGAGTTTATCAAAACTGGAGCAGACTAAAGTCTGAAGCTGACAGATTTTCTCCATTCAGACCAGCTACTAGCAGGTTACGCAGCAGGGAAAGCCTCACCACTGTGTAACCTGTCAAGGACTGTGAGCTGCCTGTTAATTACAGGCGGCGCTGCATCCGGCTTTTGACAGCTATGCTAGGTAACACAGCAGCGGGCTTCCCCACTGCTTGTGTAAACTAACGTAGTGAGGCCAGAGCTGCAACAGCCTCTACTTGGTGTTAGAGGCTTGAGCTCTATGCAGGGGCGTTCCAAGGCTGGGTGACATCCGGAACGGTAACCGAGTGTCACCCCGCTTCCATGACCGAGCGCCTGACTTTTCAGAGGGGGGTGACACCCCTTGTGACGCCACTGGCTCTATGGATGGTTTGGACCAATGGAAAAGTGCCATTGGTCCAAGCTGTCCAATCCAAAAAAGAAAAAAAAACCCCACTGAGGACATCTATCTTGATGCCTCACAGTGATGAGCAAGTGAGGGATGGGGAGGCTCCTCCCCGTCTCCTCCACAGATAGCTCAGTGACTGGGTTGGGGGTGGGACGTCGGCAGGCTGGGAGCTGGCCGGGGGACTGCCTCACCTAGCATTGACCTTATTGAACATCACTGCTTTGCTCCAGTTTTGATAAATCCCCTTCATTGCTCCAAGAAAACCCATTGCTCCGATTTTAAAAGTATCAAGTCCTGCAACCTAAGGGTCCCTGCTATCACCCCAGGATACGATTTTTCTGTGTGCCCATCTTACACTGGTTTTACACACACTGTTACTAGAGTCTTGTCTAAGCCCTGACAAACCCCCTTCTCCATCCAATAAAAGGGACTTTAGTGACTAATAAAAAAAAATCTCTTA
>NW_017306901.1:624113-694903 GCF_000935625.1 Nanorana parkeri | reverse complement strand
ATTTGGAGAAGGATGGCTTATAGGCAGCTTTTTTTACTTGTAGGCAGTGGGGCTCAGTTCCTGAAGCACCAGAGTTGCTATCCTTAGCTGCACATTCTTCTTTTTCATTTGCTACTGTATGCTCCATTCAGCTGCGGGAAGCAGAGATAGCGGCAGGTTAGTGATAAGCCGATCTAGTCAGAGCTTACACATGGCTGAGGACCTTACCACATGACAAAAACAGGCCAAGCACAAGCATTCAAGCTCCTCTATAAACGGAAGTATCTAGTATCTGGTTGACTGAACAGAGAAGGGGCAGACTAAAGTGCTCAGTGGAGGACAGAAAGGCAAACCTGTTGCTTTAACCTGTATAGCCAAAGCACAGACATGTTTAAATCAGGGAAGACAAGGAAAGTATCAAAGTGAAATTTGTTTCAGAAAGGCACAGTCTTTTCCGCAGGTAAAAGCACAGATAAAAAAACAAGTATTTTAAATATTTACTTGGTGTTTTCTTTCCCTTTAAATTATGTTGTATTAATTTACAATGTGCTTTTGAACTTTCTAGGAAAATCCATGAACAAACTGCCCAGCGCTATGTATAAATAAAGGTCTGACCACTGAGGGCATCCACTAGACACCAGGAAGTGAAGGATTGCTCTGCGAGTGGCTGAACGAACATTTGTTATCCGCCACCAGTGGCTTTAGGAAGGCATGTATGGTTACAAGCGATTGCAACAGATACTTTTGTGAGTGTTTTTAAATAAATTCATTGTTTTTAATGGTATTATTCTATGGATGTTTTTTTAATACTTTTTCATGAGCATCGATGAATGGAGAAAAGGATGTGAAACCGAATACCGGTGGTTTAACACCCCTGCGGATGGATGGATTGTAATCTCAGTGCTGTAAGACCATTTCTATCTGAATGGTCCACCTCGTCTGGTGAGTGCAGTCTATGGCCACACACGGATGGGAAGAGTGATCACCTGATTGCATGGTTTGCACAAATTCTGTGGGGATTTCTGCACTGCTTGTATCGTTTGCACAAACTTACTAGGACCTTTGTACAAGTTGGTTGAGAGATTCGTAGCATCGTCTGGATCACTGAATACTTTTATGAACTTTTAAAGGACTTCTTTAAATATTTGATTTATTTAATTAAACATAGCGCTGGGCAGTTTGTTCATGATTGTTTGAAAGAGGGATTACCACTCTTTGCACAGCAGCTGAATTATTTTAATATAGTATTAGGTAGCACAAATCATATAGATAAGTTTATTTCTAGGAAAATTGGCTAGTCAATTTGCTGGTAAAGCCCCCTCCCTACTTGCAGGTCTCCTCTTCTTCTGGGAGTGTCTTATTACTGCCCCTCCCCTCTGCTCCCAACATAATCTTTAATGTAGCTGATGGGAGAAGAGTTAAGGGGAATACTATAGAGCCTTGGTTCTCAACTGGTGGGTCATGACCCCATGTTTAGTGGGTCGCCACATGCCTTCCACTTTAAGTGAGAGACTCCTCAGCCTCCCCCAGCACAGCACCGTCAGTTCTCGCTCTGAGCCTCCATTCAAAATATGTTGCCCTGCATGTAAGCTTAAAGGTGGGGTGGGCTGGAATTATGGCCATAAGGGAGCTCCATCCATATGTGCATTTTTTACAGCTCCCTCACGTGCCCTATAGAGGTGCCTGGACTGACATCACATTCTGTCTCCTGGCACCTCTACAGGGCGTGCAAGGGAGTTGTACAATCTATGCACATATGGATGGAGCTCTGTCACAGCAGAGCAGCCCACACTGGACCCCAAGCTGAGGATCCACTCCAGTTCTCATAAAGTAGGGAGAATGTGTGGATCTTAAAAAAAAACAAGAAAAAAAAAAGAAGTTCTAATTTTTTTTGGAGTGTGTAAGATCATGTCTGTGGTTGTGTGCGTCTGTCAGTGTTTTTGAGGGTCCATTCACACTAGTACAGTGCGTCCCATGTGATTAATGCACTATACCACGCAATCGCACCTACTGTGCATTCTGGTGTGGAAGGCGTGTTGCGTTGCCATTAATTTGAATGACACCCCAAATGCAGCTGCCACACACAGTTCGATCGCCTGCACCCAAACGTCCAGTAATGCAATACTGTGCATTCCATTGCAGTATGACTTGGGTCGTGACTTAATGACCAAGGACAAATGTGGGTCCTGAGGTTACACAGGTGGAAAACCACTGCTATAGAGCACATGTCAAACACAAGGCCCGCAAGCCGAATCCAGCTCAGCCGGGCCATTATGTGGCCTTCGCACCTCTCATGCAGCTGTGGCACCTCCTCTTCTCTGCCCCCACCTTGTCTCAGCAGTCGACAGCAGAGAGGATGACAGAACGCTTTGGATACTGACTAGGGATGCATCGGTGCAGATACTCTGGATTTTCTGATTGTCCAGATAATAAGTGCCGATATCGGCTGTTTAAATTCTTAAACCGAAGGCAGAACTGTAAACAGGCACCGGGTTTCACCGGAAGGCTGCCGAGGTCCCCAGCAAGGCTCAACAGCTTTCCTGTGATTCACGGCGTCTGTTTAGGGTCAGCGGCAAATCTCCTTCCTATGAATCCACGCCGGCCGCACCCGCCAAGACCGACCGTGACCCCTGGTGAGACCTCACAACCCAGCGTAGACCCTGCCATAGCCACCTGAGAGTCTTCACAGACTATGAACCTGCACAGCCACTGAGAGACCGCACAACCCACCACAGACTCTCCACAGCCCCCCACATAGCCCACCTGAGAGTCCGCAAAGCCCACCATAGACCCCATACAGCCCACCATAGAACCTGCACAGACACCTGAGAGTTTGCATAAATACACTAATTGCCATTATTTTTCCTAGACTGCTACTTTCAGTGCTAGTTATTAAGTTATTACTAAAACCGGTAATAATTGAATGCAGAGGCAATTCTTTAATATGATACAGAGTAGATACATTTATATAGTCTTACAGATACAACTGGCCCTTTGAGAGGAACCATAATGCTGCTGCAGCCTGTGATGAAATTGAGTTCGATACCCCTGAGATAGTGTGTGACTTGAGTGACAGCTCTGATTCTGCTGGGGCTGATGACATCATATCCAAGATAGTGTTGCCCACAAGCAGTTTCAGGGCTTTCGGATGTCTACACAAGGGAGGTTTTTCAGGTAAATAATATACATAAAATATGTTAAATCTTATTGTAAGATTTTTGTAGAAATAAATGGTCTGGCAACCAAGAATTTAAGTTTAAAATGACTGAGGTAAAATGACTGAGGTTCACTTTAGCAAATTCCTGATAAAGCTGATGGAGCTACAGTAATACTCCTGGTAGAGCTAGCTGTCCCCCCTTCATCCCCCCCTCTCACATTACTGTCCACTAATCATCAAGCACACAGTACCTTGAGATGTAGTGCTCCGACATGCTGTGCATATTATAGTGGGAGCTCACCCTCAAACAGCAGAATTTAGTTCGGCTTTTATGTTGGTCTCCCTTTTATGTTGGTGCCCCACTTACATGAGTACTGACCTGTACTGTAATAAAAACAACATTGTCTTTGCCTCTCTTAAACCTTGGGATAGTTAAAACATAAAGTTACTACATTATGCGGGATACAGCTTTTATGCCATCACATTTTAACTGGGACCTTTCCTAGAATTTACATATATTTCTAAAATGTTGGTGGATGGACAGTTCAAGCAAATAAGCATATTTTCCAAGTTATTTTTTTATTTTGGACATACTCTGTATTTAATAGTCTTTTCAAACAAATGTATTCTGCTATCTCCTCCTTTATATGGGTTAACTCTGCTACAGTAGCACTGACACATCAGACCTTCCCTTCCCCAATTAATATTACGACTTTTTGGCTTCCTAGCTTGCTTTCATTTAGGTATGGCTAACCTCTACCTCTGAAAAAGCTGCTGCGGCCACAGAAGCGGCATCTAAAGGCTCACAAAACCTTATTCACAGATCTACCACTACCTCTATGCATCAGACCTTTCCTATTGATACTTCTGTCTTGGCCTGGCACAGGACCAAAGTAGAAATGCCCACGACTGTCCCTTGCCCACATTCTCCACTGTAGTTTAACTCAAACTTGCAAAAATTATGCAACCATCCAGATACTGATTGTTGTGCAAGAAAGGTGTTAAGTATCTGTTCCTGAATAGTTTTCACTGACTTTCAAGTGCTGAAAGTTAAACATAGACAGGTGAATTAATAAAGAGTATCTGTCGGGTCCCGGTCCGAGCGCGTCAGGTTCCGGTCCGAGTGGCTCCATGTCGGGTTCCGGTCCGACGGACGAACGGTGTCCCAGTTCAAGCCACTGTGCGGGGACGCACACGGAGGGGACATCCCGGCAGTACCGCTAGGCCGCGCAGGCGCAGATGCCCTGTGACCCGGCGGGATCCGCCCCGCACGTGATGACGTCATTGCACGGGCGTGCGCGAGTGACGTCATTGTACTTCGTTGTCTGCATGTTACCGACCCGGCTCGGCTAGACTCTCTCCATTGATCCTCGATACCCTGCACGGCTGCCCAATCTGCCAAGCACATCACCTGCTGCCTATACCTGGCATCCGGATCCGGCACTCCTTGCCTGACACACACTGTCTTCAACCCCAGTGCTCATCAGACAGGGTTGCAAGGGAGGTCCTCCTCATCATCTCGGGCCCACACCTCGGACCTAACAGTATCATTGGGACCTCTAAGAAAAGAGTTTTAGAGTTACAAGAATAGTGTTATTTGTACCAAATCCATGAACAAGGCTAAACAGCATTCATGAATTTGGTGCAAACCTATGAAACTGGCGCTAGTTTGCGAGACAAACTTTGGGACAGATTTATGCACATTAATAAAGTACAAAGATGTCCCATCTCTGTCCAAAGTGTCACATATGTGTCTGGGACAGATTTCAATTGTATCCTGAGTTTCAAGGAATGTCGCTCCTAAGTTTGTGTCACATATTGCAACAGACACATAATATGAACATGCGACAGACTAGTTACACCAAAAAGTACTTGGTCTTAAATTACATCCCTTTTCTTATTACTGAACTGTTGGAGTTTATTTATTGAATATGTCACAAGCACAGCGCCACACTCAAATATGGAGGAAATAAGAAGTACTTGGATTTGGTGCAGGAGTCGATAGAGGTCCGAAAAATGAAGCAACATGCTTTAGAATTTGAGCAGATATTTCTTAGGCTGCATTAGCATCAAAATTCTGGCACAAACACAGTATTGAGTGTCCCGAACATGTTCTTCAGATAACTCCTACAGCACAACAAGATAAGTCAATACCAGGAGGCATTTTTCCCAGGTGCTGCTAAATAATACAGGTTCATAAAACCTCCATAAAATGGCTCATCAGCAAACTGAGGCAGCCCTGTGGTTATGATTTAATGCATCCACTGCATACCTAGAACAGCTGTACTTTACTGAACTGGCTGACATATGCTACCATTTTAGGCAAAACACATTTCTTCTGTACAGTCACATTAAAGGTCTTCTCTCATACACACTTCATTTTACATACACCAGAGATCACATTCTGCACTACATTGTGGAATCTGTGTGCCTGATGAACTGACAAGCTCAGCAAGAGCTCTGAACACCCTGAATGATTTCAGAGACTGGAATTAGCTAGGACAATGAGGTCACCATGGAGTTTATAGTTTAACTTTTGCACTTTACAGTTTTAGGTCAAATTTTCAATTTTACTAGATTGTTTTGGTATCTTTCAAATTACTTGTCCTCATCAGCAAACAAAATAAAATACACTGAGTGGCCAATTTATTATGACAACCTGATGTTTGTAGGCAAATTAGCTATAATTAGCTGTAATTTCGCGCTGAAGTTGCTAGAAGGCCAGACCATTATAAATAGGGAAGCAGGTTGTTTACCATGACAGTAGAAGTGATTTTTTTCTGAAGATAAGAGTAAACAACATGATTTAACAGCCTTTGAACGTGGGATGATTGTTGGCGCTCGGAGCCATGGAGCGAGTACCAGCAAAACAGCAGAATTCGTTAAATGTTCAAGAGGGGCTCATTGTTAAAGAGTCTAAAGACTGGACTGTCAGCCGCAAATCTGGGTCTGAACGTGCAGATTGTGGCCGTCAGCGACTAGTCAATGTTAGGGCATAACGGAGAGTGGCAAGACTGGTACAAGACATCAGAAGGGCAACAGTGCAGTGTCAGATTCCTCGCATCACCTTTCAACATCTGTCCTCTAAAAAACGATATATAATATGTGTGGGTGTACTTGTGTGGGTGTACTTGGTAAGAAAACAAAACAAGCTAAGTCATGAAGGGGCTATGGGGACTATGTTGGGACTATGTTGAAGCATTCTGAAAGAGAAAGAAAAGTATTCTAACCCAGCTTGAATGAGGCCTGAGAGGGTTTGAAAGCCTCTAACTATCCAAACTAGGAATATGTTTTGGCTGGAGTTCTACCCTAATATGCTTTAGGCAAAGCAGTGTTCAAATTCTAAAAAAGTCCAGTCTTATTTTAGAATATAGTGCATCTTATTCTGTGCCAAACAATGCTCCGCTGAGATGTTGTACACAGGGCTTAGCTTTCACAGAATTCCTGTAATGATGTTTAGGATTGGCTTTACTTAAAAACACAACTAAATTACAAAACGTAGAGTCTTTTAGGGTATTTCCACTTCAGCTAAAAAGGATTAAAATTAAACCATTAGCCTCTTGGCAAAAAAACCCGCAACTCTTTGATTACATAAAACAGATTCACTACAGAGCAGAACTGTTCTCAGGAGCCGTATTAAGTCAGTGATGTAACAAAAGGGGCTCCCTACAGCAGCAGATTATTCCCCCTCCACACAGGCATGGGAAAACGCTCAACACTCATGGAGCAGAAACCTATACAAACACATTCAAATCACCACAAAACTCAACTTAAAACAACTGTCACCACACATGGATGTAAAGAAATATTTCACAGAAACAGAATTAAAGAGATGGTAGCTCACTCAAACCACATCACAAAAACCACATTATATTTCACAATATTATATGCAAGCTTCAGAGCATCACAGTGTGCTACAAAGTAAGCTAGCAAAATGAATCCTCTAATACAGTACTGAACACCATTATTCCTTCCTAAAACGGAAGTAAACTCAACTAAGCAACTTTATTTCATAAGCAAGTAGCTAGTACATACTTGTGACATCTAGCTGCCACATCCTTCATGCCCTTCTCCTTGACTATATCGTTATATGTTAGTAGTGTGAGGTCATAAGTGCATGCGCAGAGTAACTTTAATTTCCAGCATCCAGATTTATCAAGACAATATCTTGAGCAACTGTGCATGGCAACCAATCAGCTTCTATGTTGTTTTTTTTCAAGCCTTAACTGAACGAACTGAAGAGAGAAGCTGATTGGTTGCCAGGAGCACTGTGCATGCCTAAGACTGACATGATTTAAGGGCAAAATCAGGGTCGTGGGCCGAAAACGCAGGAAAAGATCCAAGATGGCGTTGGCATCAGAGGTAGCAGGAGAAGCTGACTACTAGCAAAAACTAAATATGCATCATGGTCATTATGTGGAGAGGCTTCCTGATTGCCTGGGAAGCCACTGTTCTAGCGAAAAAACACTGGCTTCACTTGCGAGGCTGCCTAGCTTACTGACCAGGTGACTCATAAGGTGCCACCCGTCTTCCTGATTGGTCAGGAAGCCAGGCTTGCCCAGCAACAAGTGAAGCCAGCTTTCTAGCCAATCGGGAAGCTGAGCGGCATGCCATGACCCGCCTCCCTGATTGACTAGGAAGCTGGCTTCACTTGTTGCTAGGCCGCCTTGCATCCTGACCAATCAGGAAGCCAGTAGGTGGGTTTATGACATGCCGTCTGGCTTCCTGACTGGCTAGGAAGCCAGGCTGCCTAGCAACAAATGAAGCCGGCTTCCTGATAGGACAGGAAGCTGGCTACATGCTCCCTCTGCACTACCCTACCGGTCAGAGGGAGACCTCCCTCTAACCAGAAGTTCCGGTATTGGAGGTAAGTATTCGCCCAGCCGCCAAAATCACTTGACCGGCTCCCCCCGTACATTTAGCCCTACTTATCCGAAGCAGGGCTGAATGTAGAAAGAGAAAATACACTTGCCTGCTGTCAGCTCCTCCCTGGCCGCGGCATCGACATCTGGCGGCTGGTGGGAGAACAGACACTGCTGCGCTAGGAGGAGGATCCATTAATGAAAGATGTAAGCTTTTATAGACACCCGATCCCTTTTAGGTTGTTAAGCAGCCGTACACATCAGCATGAGAAAATCCTTATGTGTAACTGCTTTTTGCTAAATGTTTCAGCATAGAAACATTTAGCAACATGTTTCTATGCCGAAACAAAGTTGCAGGTTTCTGATTGTTCTGGGAACGATTGGAAGTCTTTAGTGACACCTGACCCTGAAATGCTACAGGAACAGCATTTAAGGATCAATGTCACTAAGGTTATTATTGGCTGTTCCTAAGTTTGGAGCAATAATAACCAAAAATGTATTAATTACATCAAGCAGTCAAAGTGGGATCCATCAACAATCATTGCTTCAAATAATTAAAAATAAATAAAAGTGTAAAAAAAAAAAAATTGTGATATAAATATATAGCCCCATCTGTCCTCTAAAAAACAATATATAATATGTGTGGGTGCACTTGGTAAGAAAGAAAAACAAGCTAAGTCATGAAGGGGTTAAGGACTACGTTGAAGCACTCTAAAAGAGAAAGAAAAAGTATTCTAACCGAGTTTGATGGCTCCATCTTGAGTTAGCAGTACGTTTCCTGCTTTCAAGTCCCGATGGATTATCTTCATGCTGTGGAGGTAGGCTAGCGCTTCTAACATCTGCCTGCAGATGGCCTGAATTTGAGGTTCTGTCAAACCACGATCAAGCTCTGTCAGAAGAAAAAATACAAGTCAGCAAATTTAAGCAGACATGTTGGAGAACAAGAAATACACAAACACATATTAGATCAGAACAATTAATTTTTAAGTAAACACATAGAACAAGTAATAAATCATACACCAATAATGAGTTAGAGGTTTGAACTAAACACTGATCCACCCCTTTCAGCTGAGACCATGTAACCTATGCCTAGGTTTTTGGTCACATGACCAGAGATAGATTGTCCACAGGGCAGGAACTTAGAAATCCAGAAGTGAGTGTGTAAGCTGCATGTGGGAGTGATTAGGCTTTATGCTACCAATGTTTCAAATTATAAAGCCCCTGCTCCCCTCTCCTCCCTGATCTCAGTCACCGTTCTAAATCCTCTATTTTAGTGGGCACCCTCATGACCGAAAAATGGTTTAACCTAGGGATGCACCACTACTAGTATCAGTGCCGATACCAAGTATTTGGGCGAGTACTCATACTTGCCCAAATGCTCCGATACTTACCCCCGATATCGGAACTTCCAGTCAGAGGGAGATTTCCTCTGACCAGCAGTGCTGTAAGGGAACATGGAGCCGGCTTCCCAGCCATTTAGGAAGCCAGGCAGCTGGTAATGACTCGCTGCCTGGCTTCCTAATTGGCTGGGAAGCTGGCTCCATGCTGTTTGACCGGTTCCATGCTGATTGGCCGGGAAGCTGGCTTCCCAGCCAGCCGGAAGCCGGCTTCCCAACAATGCTTGTCCAGTTCCAACAATACTTTAATACAAGTTTGCCAATCAGGTATTCTGACTTTTTTTCAGTAAAGGCTTCCATTAAGATTATCCCTCCTTTGTAAGTATAACTATTATAAGTACAAAGGCAATTATTTATTTCTTAAACATCAAATTAAAAGAAAAAAACAACAATGTACCTAGCATGATGGCGTCCACTGCTCCTCCTTGACAAAACTCAATCATGATCTGTAAAACAATAACACGATATGAGGTGGGCAAACAACATTTACAATATGCAACTAAAAATGACAGCCTTGTTCAATATTCAGCAAAGAAACTTAATCAGAATGACAAACCATACAAAAGGTTACATCAGACATCGAGTCGATTCTAGCATCCTTTAAAAAAAACCTGTCATGGGAGAAATGTAAAAATGGTCACTGTTGCCTTTTTGAAAACGCTATTTGACTGACTATTTTGGATTACAATACTGTAAATTACTGATCTGGAACAAGTGAGACAGAATTCTTGATCTGCTTGCTGATTTGGAGTCAAGGAATTTGTAGGCTTTTGTATTTCTCTCCGTAAATATTCCTTTCTAAATAGTATTTGAAAAATATATGTTTTTAAAAATTTCAAATAAAAACAACAAGTGTGTGTGTTGTGCTGCTATTCATTTGAATGGCACCCCAATGCACCTCCCAGCGATTGTGCAGCACAATGTCTCAATACTGTATGTTGTGGTGAAAAAAATAGTGCATGCATGTAAAATAAGTGGTAGTAAATAAGGAGCACCTGGGTTCACTTTAAAAACCCAATCATGGGCAAGGGAAATGAACAAAACTGTATTTTTGCTACCACATGATTGGTTGATTATATTCATCACAGCTTCATCTTAATTATTAAGCTCGATAAACAATCACTTTGTGACAGTGAACGGTCTCTGTTCCTTAAAAATCTCACAGTATGGGATATCCCAATATTGTTTTGCAGCAGTGTGCTATGTCATATGATTTAAAAAAACAAACCACAACAACAACTACAACTTACTCCTCAGTTCTTTCACATGCAGAAAGTACTATATGAACCTTTTCATTTGTAGTAAGCAATTATTCTGCCTAAACATTTAAATATATACAACCCTTTGTCATGTGGATCCTGTGCCCTGAATGGTGTTTTTATTTATTAAGTCCAAGGTTTGGTAGAAACCAGAGACCATGTGTAATGGAATTTTCATGCCTAGTCATGCATGGTGGGTTAACAGACATGTAAAAAAAAAATCAAAATGAAGCAAACTAATATGGGCTCTTTCCAGATACTTTGACTTCAGTAACCAACTAAGAAATTGTGCGCGTTGTTGTTTTTTTAAATAACGGTTAAATTACTCTAAGTCAGGGGTGCCCATTAGGTAGATCGCGATCCAACAGTAGATCGCAAAGCGAACATTCTTAGATCGCGATCGGCTCACTGACCTGTGTCCTGTCCTCCCGCAGTGCTCGTGTGGCTGAATGTGTCAGACGCCGCAGACGGGAAGGAGAGAGGGGAGGAGACTTGGGAAGCTGCTGCAGCGGAGGTAAGAAAAGACAGACAGGAGAGAGACAGCAGAGAAAGTGAGAGAAGAGATAGCAGAGAGACAGCAGAGAAAGTGGGAGAAGTGACAGCAGATAGAAACAGGAGAGAGAGGAGAGAGTGTAGAGAGGGATGGTTCACACCACAAAGTCTGCGTTCCAGAGTGTTCAGACTCTAGAACGCATTGGAACGCAAGCCGGCCGGCTCCCTGCGTTCAGGGGCGGGAGGGGGCGTGGCGGAGCATTGAAGTCAATGACACCACAGCCACCGCCCTCAGTGTGATCGCCCGCACCCGGAACGCAGGCACATTAATGCCTGCATTCCAGTCCAGCGCGATCTGCAAAAACGCAGCATTTTTGCAGATCGAACTGGACCGGAACGCAGGCATTAATGTGCCTGCATTCCTGGTGCAGCGATTGCACTGGGGGTGTGGATGCAGTGCCATTGACTTTAATGCACTGCCACGCCCCCTCCCGCCCCTGAATGCAGGTGTTTTTTCATTGGTAGATCTCATTGAGCTCGTCATTTGAAAAGTAGATCTCCAGATGAAAAATTGTGGGCGCCCCTGCTCTAAGTTTTCTCAAAGAATGCAGTAAAGTGCACAATTTCTTTCAACAAATAACTATGACCTGCAACTGTTCCTTTCAGAACAACAAGCGACAAAGGGCGACACAAAATCTGGACAAGCTTAATGGTGCAATGCAAATGCATTTCGTAGAAGGCTCCTGGCAGCAATCACTGGCAAAATTAGACTTCCAAGTAGCAGATGCTGCAATGATTTTGTCACCAAACTGCATTCAAGGGGGAAAGCATTTTATATGTTAGTGTCACCAACCATGACTTACACAGCAGAACCACTAACCTTTGCATTAGGTGAATAACAATTTAATGAATGTAAACGCATATATGCATGTCCTATTCATGATATACCCCTTTGCAGGCTTTCATCCTCACTGGCACTAGTGAACATTTTTACAATTATTATAGACACATTAGACTGTAGGCTCTGAGGGAAGAAAAATAAGTGAATGGCTGAATTTTTTTGTGAAATAATTTATAACTTGGTCATGCAAAATAAAGGATAAAAAAATAATAATTGAAAGCTGGAGAAAACTAGAACATACAAAAGGAATCGCATTAAAAAAAAGCATGTTGAAAAGAGAACCCCATTATAATATAATTCCAGTAACTTTGTTTTTAATCTTACAAAAAAAAAAGCATAGCTTCAGCAACATAGCTTCATTGTTTGTTAGACTTTAGATTATTTGCAAGGTTGTCTGCGCCATAGTATTGCGATAGTAGGGTGCTCCGATTTACTCCCACAAACCTAAGACTTGCAGATTGGCTTAGTCTTACAGGGTTATTCACAAAAGGGTGAAGAGTTTGGAGAAGGCAGGAGAAGTGAATGATCTAGGCCAACATAGCTGAACTGGAAAAATTCTCCACTTCAGCTATGTTGTCCTAGTTTACTCACTTCTCCTGCCTTCTCCAAACTCTTCACTCTTGTGAATAACCCTGTAGAGGTCTCCAGTGTATATGCATGACTGTGATTGGAACTTTAGACTGCATGTTCCCTTGATGGCAGGGAATAATGGGCATGGTGTATGCACACAGTAAAGCTTGCCATATCCCAGTAGAATTTTGTTGGAAAACAATTCATTTTCGGAAATTTTATTTGATTTTCTAACAGGCAACTGGGCCAAATCAACAATGGTTTTCAACCACAAAAAATAACATTGAAGGAGCATAATAAAAAAAAAAAAAATCTTTCTGTGAATGTTGTTGTTAAATAAAAATTTCCAAAGTCGTACCAAAGTTAAAACCACACTGAATTTCGATGACATTTGTCAAGTCTCTGATGGCATTACTGAATGTTCTAGTGAGACTTTTTGTATGAACGATCGTATGAATATCTACTCATGTATGGCCATCTTTAGCCCTAAGAATGTCTTAACAATACATAAATGTCTGTGAAGGTTCTCATTCATCCGGGTCACGGTAGATCTGCAAAAAAATAAGTCAAGGCAACTGGACTTGCTGTATTTTTCTTGAAGACGTTTCACTGGTCATCCAACCAGCGTTCTCAATTTAGAATGACTTGTAAAAAATTATCTGGGAATAACATTCACCATATTTATTCCCAGATAATTTTTTGTACAAGTCATTCTGAATTGAGAAAGCTGGTTGGACGACCAGTGAAACGTCTTCAAGAAAAATACAGAAAGTCCAGTTGCCCCAACTTATTTTTTTTACAGATAATACATAAATGTTTTACATTAATAGACTTATTACTGTAGGTCCTTTATTTTGTTAGTAGATATAACGGTATACCAAAGTCTCTATCTCCTCTTCCTTACAACAGTGCACAGGATGTCTGCATATTACAATCTGTAGAATGTTGGATTTTATTATGGCCGAACTTGTACCACATCCCCTAGTATAATTGTAACTGCCTTGTGGGATACAACTGCTTCCTTCAGATAACAGCTGGGTTCTTGTGAGGAAGTCATGCAATTTAACTAGTTTCCACAAGAAAATAAAGTCACTAGATCTGCCTGTGTACTGCTATCCTGCATATGTATTAGACCAAATTCTTTTTTTAGCTCAAAAGAAGAAAGAACAACTTCTGACTTCTTCAAAACTATAGTAAGGATTAGATAAAAAAAGAAATAAACAAATATACACTGAGACATTTCCTTAGTTGCACTAGAATAGCAGAGATATCTGTAACCACTAATGTCTTTCAACATTTGCAGTGTAGAAAGAAAGTAGAAAGAAAGTTCAGAAGTTCCAAACACACTCAATTAAATGGAAAGTAGAAAATAAAAAGGCTTTGGTTGCCACCAATGTTCATTAAAAAAATCCAGCTTTAGTAACGACAATCTACAAACACATACTTCTATATAATTGCAGGCTTTGTATTCTTTGCATACCTTATTTCTCTTTTCTTCCCAAGTCTTCTGACAGTGGCCATGTTAACTAAGGGCAGGTTACTAGCTCTCCTATTACTTCCTGAAACTCTGACGTGACTAGACATGTGACCATGCACATCATCTCAGGGAAGGAAAATGCCTTTCCCTGAGATCTCATGAGATTACAGATGAGATTTCCCAGCAATGCTCTGCTGATGTAATTTTACCAGGATGCAACACTTGGTCACATACACCATTTGTGCCAGAACTGGACCAGGAAGTAGATGAACTCTATTTGTAAATGAAAAACAAGACTAACTAATGAATGTAAGATGATTTTAAATCTGCATGCAAAGCTGCATGCTGCAGTGATTTTTAGTAAAAGGGGGTAAATATCCACTTAAATAAAAGAACTATGGCCAAAGCTTTTTTGGCTTAGTTCTCTTTTGGATCACAGGAGGACATTTACTAATGTTCTTCTGTGACCTAAAACTCAACATATAGAGTGATCTTGCCAGCTACATGCTGACAGCGCTGCAGCTGGAAAGGATCCTGAAAATACTGACAGGATCCACCCCGCTACCTGACTGGCTACTAAGAGGCAGAGATAGCTGTACCTGCCTCCTCCCTGGTCTATTTCCCCAGTCAGCGCTGGAGTGGAGAGGGAAGGGGGGGAATCCCTGCGGGGAGTGGTGACTGACAGTTTTTGATCTATAGAGCCAACGTGTGACAGCTTCAGTGCACATGCCGTCTCTAACTAGGAGAATGAGTGCATTTCACTCTCCCCGCAGGTCTTTAACGTTATAAAAAAGCTTCATGGACTTTTTGCATAAGCAGGACTTGAAAATATGGGGCCAGATTTTCCCCTGCACTTACAGCGGTGAAAAGTCAAACATAAACGATATTGTCTGAATGCTATAACCCAGGTTTATTGGAGTTATTTATAACATACATTTTCATAACTGATTTAAAAAAAACAATTAAAAAAAGAAAAGTGAAGATTTTTAGCAATTTGAATACTGCACACCAAGATGCAAAGTAACAACATCTTTCTTTTACAGCCGACAGGGGTATGCTCTTGAACTGATGCTTTTTGCGCTAGGCACAGCGCTTTCTCAAAGAATAATGATTATTCGAAGTGCCATGTCTAGAGCGAAATACATCAGAATAAGAGTATGTTCCTGCTGGCTATAAAATAAAGAAGTTACTCTTACTTTATGTTTGCAACGTTCCATTTGTGTATTATATTTTAAATAAAAGGTTTTTTATCCGATTAATCGGCCAACTAATCGATTATGAAAATAATCATTAGATGCAGACCTACTATTGAGCTTGCTAGAACTAGCTTCTGAGAAAATCTATTCAACATGTTCACAACTGTTGCTTTAAATAAATCTTTTCGTATGTGGCGGTAAGAGCAAAACTCCAGGTTTATTTTAGTTGACATTTACTCCCATATAAAAAAACATTTGTGGCAAGTTGCACTTCCCCTCTCCCTTCTCCAGCGCTCTCCCCAACTTCCTCCTCAGTCTGGAGGTCCACTTCAGTGCAAAATGGCATTCTGTCCTTCAACCATTTCCTGGGAGCCTAGCCTGATCATACGCTCTGCTTAAGGGGCCCGTCATCCTGTAAGCTGTGCTCACAGTACTCCAGGACTGTGGGGTGCAGACACGTCTTTACGTGAACACCGCTCAGTTCTGGAAGATACTATTATTTGCACAAATGGTTTAAGCATTGGCAAGTTCCACTTCCTTCATCGGCTTAAAGCAATATTTTTATGTGTAATATTACTTTAATGCAATTTTCGTTTGTAGGGTTGCTTTATGAGCCAGGTGGCAGTGTTATAGATGCCGGCAGTTGTATAAGGAAACTAGTTAGGAAATCTTTATATGACATTGTATTACCGGTTTGTAATGTGGTGGGTGTGATGGGTTTAAGTGTTGAGAAAAATCCATTATCTGCAGCTTAGTCATGTGAAGCCATCTAGAAAGATAAATTGGAAGCCTTGCACTGCTCTGAAAGTCCTTGAAGCTTTGAAATGAGAACCACTGAAATAAAACATTTTCATCAGTGTATTCATCTGTAAAAAGAGATTCCAAACTTAGATCTTTTACGGTTTTACAGGCAAGAACATGAAAGTTTTATGTAAAAAATAAATCTGAGAACAGAAGTTTTTAAAAGTCCTTGAATACGGCTACGATTGCATCATTTAAGAAGTATTGTGAGAGTTTAAATGTCAACACAAGTTTTTATCATTAACACACCGTGGACATTTCCTCCTTAGCATGTTTCCTTTTTCTTTCTCTATACCTAACTATGGTGAAGTTCAAGACACAGCTGTGTTTATGCTAATAGAGCCAAAGGAGAATGCAGCTTTACACACTTGCTTGGGAACATATTTGTACAATAGGGTGTTTGTGGTTTGTGCGCACAAGCCATTTATATTCACCCACAAATCTGACAGTGAAAAGTTGAGATCTGCTCGAACGATGACTGTAATGTGCATTTAAATGCAAAAGAAAACAATAAAAAGTGGTAACATTAATTTTAGTCTGGCTTCACACCTAGGCGTATCGAATATGCGCATCTGCCGCACGTTTCCGAGGGCTACTTGGCTGTATCCCAATAGAAACGCGTGACAAAAACGCCCCAAAGAAGCTCCTGTACTTCTTTGGGCGTAGGGCGTTTTGTAGCGTGTTCATACGGCCTGTAATACGCCCACGTGTGAACCATACCGACAGGAAATAATGGGATTTCGGTGTTTGAGCGTTTTGCAGAGCGTTCGAACGCGCTACAAAACGCCCAGGTGTGAACCGGGCCTTACTGTACATGTCTATACCACATTCACATGTACAGGAACCACTGTACAGTCACACGGTCTAGCAAAGAATCACTGCAGCCACAGCAAAACAACATTGCTTTTCAGAATAAATGCAGTGTCCGAGCACAGAATAATCTGGAAGAATGGCCTTTCCTTGCCTTGCTCTTCTACTCGGAAAGCTGTTTTGATTTGTTCATAAGGCACTCTATTCCAGGCTCTCAACCACGGTCCTGTTGAATCAGAGGATTTCTTCAGGGGTTACTAGGGTTTCATGAGCAGTGGCCGATTGATCACTTACTCACAATTATCACGACGATTTTCGGCAGGTTTTCAAGCGTGCTCGGAAGACGAAAAACGTGCGACCGTACAGTATAAACGGTTGCACACTTTCCATACACCTGCCGATTATCGTAAGTGCTGCACCTTTTTGTATTTCAAACAATAAGATTTCATAAAATCTACATGCTAAAAAAGTTTCAGATAGAAGAATGAAGAATGTGGTGCATCTAGAGCATTTTGACAGAGTGCACAATTTTGAAAACTCCCCCCTGCTTTAAATGAGAAAACTACTTTTAGCAATATTCATAAAATGAATAATGGCCTGAAAAGAAAGTCTGTGAAAATTGTAGTTTTCCCTTTATGTTGGTGGTCAGAAGTTCCCTCTAAAGGTGCCCATACACTTACCGATTATCGTACGATAATCGCAGGTGATCACTGATCCTACGATAATCGACAGGTGTATGGAAGCCAGTGGTCAGCACAAAGAAATCATTACAGGTTATGGTCCTTCAAAACATTTTACCAATTCAGGTTACATTGTTTTATTTAAAACTGAAAACTACTTTGAGGGTTTCTCTGCGGTACAAAGATTGAGAATGGCTGCTCTATACTATATCCAGCTGTGCTGTAATGTGAGTAAATCATTCAGACCAGTCATTCTCAGGGTATACGGTGCAAAACAATCAGTGAATATTTTACTTTAAATACTATCACTAATTAACATAAGGCATACAATAAGTAGAAGTGTTCATAACCTAAACAGTACACTCTCTTGCTGTTGGACCCTCCTTTACTAAACTCTGACATACAAGACCTTAGTTATTGAACTTTGTAGATCTGACTTTTCTAATTTACTTGAAAATTGAATAATTAATGACTTGCATGTAGAAATTCAGTAGCGCAATAGAGATGTACTAATTCAGGCAGAAAGAAAATGAGGACAGAAGGGTAGCAGAGGCCTAGTTGCTCTTTCACATTAACTTACAATGCTGGCAGGGCCAGAAGAATGCATTCTAAAGGGATCAGGCTGTGGCGATTTAACTTTCTGCCTTGAAAGCTGATGTGACTGCTTGGTATGTAAAGCATTTACTCTGCACAAGCAAAACACGTCTGTCTTGCTCTGAGAATAAAGTTCAAATCTGCTGCATTAACTTATTACATTCTATTCCCATGATTTTTTTTTTGGGTCAGAGTGTGATAAATGTATACTTTTTTCCAGTGCGTGAAAAAAAAATACACAAATTCTTAATGGAGACAGCCAAAGAAGCCAGATCTGTTACAGTAAATATGGCGCTCCCTTTAAATAGGTGAAAAGGACTATATATTTACAGACATTAATAAAAATGAAATCATCGAACCAGGACTTGTTTACCTTAAGAACTTCCTACCTGATTACTATTTCAAAAAATTCCATGTGCACAGTAGATCGTCATGTCTTATGCAATTCAAGTACCGATAAAATTACTTAAACATAAATTGCAACCCAGTGAACTTTTAAACGTGATGAAACTTTGCCATGACCCTAGTGCTAAAAAAGTAAACAAAAACATATACCCCAGTGCTAAAAAAAAAAAAAAAAAAAAAAAAAAAAAAAGAAAAAAAAAAAAAAAAAAAAAAGGCAGCAAACATATATATGACTGAGATTATTATTGGATCATTATACTTTCTGCGTAATAATAGCCCCACATGTCTAACCTTGATCTAGTTTACTTGTGCACAAATGTTTAAAAAAATAAAGTTTAAAAATGTAACCAAAGAAATACAATGTTATGCATAAGGCATATTTATTGTAATGTCCTGTAATGTCAACTCCACAGGCATGGTAAAAGCATGACCACACCTATGCAGGTCTTTCAGTTAGCATTTTTCATAACTTATGTACCTATGGGCACGCCTCACTCTGGTATCTAGGGTAATCAGTAATGCCTGAACTTAGCAAGTGTTTTAAACAGATGAGGCCTTTCCCCATCCTTTGCATTCTTATTGTGGAATGTCTGGCACAGATTTAACCCCAGTTCGCAGACATAAAAATTATTATCATTCCATATGAACATGGTATATTGCATTGACTTTTTCCTCCCAAGTCTTCAAGCCAAGGAAGTTAAGGTTTGAATGGACATGGAGTCTGCCCTCCGGAAAGGTGTTCAAGAAGACGCAGTTATCTCAGATTAACAGGGCATGGAGCTTTCCTTGGATTTTATGGCGGAAGTAGTGATAGACTAGGGTCACATGAGGGCTCGCATTATGGCACAATTAGTTACTGCTAGAAAAGTCTAAAATTAAGATAACACCTATTTCAGGCGATCGATCAGTTTGCATTTTCCTACCTTATGTATCTATGGCACACCTCATCCTGGTATCCAGGGTAATCAGTGATGCTTGAACTGAGAAAGTATATGAAGCAGATGAGGCCTTTCCCCATTCTTTGCATTCTTATTGTGGAATGTCTGGCACAGATTTAACTCCAGTTCACAGACATGTAAATCAACATGTGATAAGAACGGTCTCATTCCATATGAACATTGTATATTAAATTGACTTGTGGTTAATATATGCACCAGAGACATCTTCAGAGTTCTGAAGGGACAGGTATACAACTAAAATAACTTAGAAAAGGTAATTTGGGGCCCACAACAAAATCATTCCTTATTTCATTGGAAGGAGGGAGGGCAGGTACATTCTGTAAAACCTTTAACATGTATAGGAAGTTGATGTAGTATTGTATCAATTTAGAATGACTTTCAACGCTGGGCCAAGGTTTAAAGTATACGTTAAGCCAAAACCTTTTTCTTTAAATAATTATTTTTTTTGATAGTAAGTCCTGGTTAAAGCCTGTCAGTCTATTTTTTTCTATATGTTACAGATGTATGTTATGGAAATATGTATTTACTTCTTGCAACAGAAAGATAAAATATCTAAAAATTGTCTTTCCTTTTTAGAGAAAGTGAATTTCCTTTTTAGGAAACATTCATTAGAACAGGAGATCTCCATTGGGAGATTTACCTTCATTTACTGCACAGCAAATCTTTGGATTTCCCATCACTTTCTGTATTGGTGACAAGAGTCACCAGGAAATATAGAAAGAATGTATCTACCATAGGACATACTGCAATAAAACTTGACAGATTCTAATCCTTTCCTATTCTATACAAAACTAAAAAAAATATAATCTTTTTTACCATAAAATCCTTGTGGTAAAAGACAGATTAAAATTAATCAGGACACCTGGCACATAAAAAAAATGAAGACCAGCCTCCTAAAGGCTACAACCACTCCCACATCACACCAGATCATTTGTATCAAGCAATTCAAAAGTAAAGCATATGAGGGCACGGGACTGTGTCCCTCAATGCACTAAGTAAAGGAGTTTACAGCGAGGGCAAAAAACAAAACGATTTTCTCTATCCTCCATTGAGGTACACAGCTTTATAGCCAATAAGCAAACAAGGGAAGTCTAAAAACAGTCCAAACTAAGGGCCAGGCATGCCAAAACACAGGCAAACTGGCCCACAAATGATAAATACAAAACAAGGGGAAAACATGGGCAGTGGCAGATACAATAACCTTGTCAAATTTAAAGAATGCGTTAACAAAAGACCAGGTCTCAGTCTTTCAGATCAGAGCCACAGAGGCCGGATACCAAAAAATCCAGGTGCTCACTGCCCTATGGGGCACTTTATATTGCAACTCATAAGCCTGCACAACAATATGTGAAATCAACTTAAAAGATATTGAACCTGGTGTCCAGAGAACCTCTTAGTTCCTTCTGGAATAAGAAAGAGAGAATCAGTCTGTCTAAACGAAGTATTGGCCAGCTCTCACCCCAACCAAACAATGGGGAGAGATCTCCTTGGGGTGAACCTGAGCTGGAAACAAAGATAAAACAATATCATCATTAAAAGGTGAAAATCTGAAACTGCCTTGGGCAAAAAAGGAGGTCCTTGGTCTTAAAACAACTTTGTCTTTGTGCAAGATCAAATGGGGCTCCTTAAAAGGACAACCCAAATAACTCAGTGATTCTTCAAGTTGAAGGGATAACTATAAGAAAAGCTAACTTACTTGATAACAACATTAAGGAAATGTATCAAATAAGTTCAAATGGTGGCCCCTGTAACATCAACAATACAAGATTTAAATCCTACATATTGGAGCGGGGGCCGAAAGAAGGGAGCAATGTGTTCATCCCCTTGAAGGACAGTACAAATCAGTAAATTATTAGTAAGAGGATGTTTAAAAAGAAGCAGACAGGGCGGACACCTGACCCTTCATGGTGCTAAGGCTGTCTCCCCCCACAACTGGAGAAAATAAGGAACGCAAACCACCATAAAGGCACATGGGGAAACCTACAAAGTCTCATACCAGTAGAAATAAGCTTTCCACATTTGACAACAAATCATGCAGGAAGCAGTCTTACTTGATTTATGCATGGCTGGCATAACTGAATCTGCAATGCCTCTATCTCAATGAACCTGGGGTTCAACAGCCAAGTCATCAAAGCCCGCAACCGAGAAGCAGGATGGAAAATCAGTTGAGAAAAACAGATCTGATCGATCTGTTAAAAGCTATGTGGTGTCAGCTAACAGACAAACAAGGTTGTCACACCACACTCTTCAAGGCAAATCTGGAACTAACAACTAGAATGCCCTCGCTTTCAATCCATTGAAATGCACAAGGTGGTAGTATTGCTGGAGGAAAAGCATTGATCTGGATATACTGATTCCACCGCAATGCCAGGGAGTCCATTGCATATCCTGCCAGGTCCCTTGTCCTAGAAACCAATCTGTCCACCTTCAACAGAGATGCTAGTAAATCCACATCCAGCGTCCCCAACTTAAACATATGCCCTGGAACACTTCCTGATTGAGAGACCGTTCCCCAAGTTCAGACTTTGTCTGCTGAGGAAATCTACCTGGCAACTCATCAGTCTGGGAATGTTCAATGAACATTAAACTGCCTCCTGAACGGGGTAGATTCTACCTCTGTCACCACTGCACCCCCCGACAACCAATCAGAAGAGCAGTCCACTGAAGAATTGTGTAAGCCCCACTGACATCACAAACAAAAAGTCACTTCACTTACATTAGACCTGAGAACGCTGAGGGACATTCCACAGCGGAGCGGGAGAGTGGTGAGCAATCACCACGGCAGGATCGAAAATCAGTTGAGTGTATCTTCTTTATTCTTTTCACTAGACCCAAACGAGCAGTTAACACTTGTGTGGGGGTAGCCCCACTGCAAGGGCTAACTTTTGGAAATCTGTTTTAATAAAGCTGTGCCTCATTAATGCACTCTAAGAAAAGGCTTTTATGGTATCCCTCAATGGATGATGGAGAAAAAAAAACTTTTTGGCTATGCGTACACATCGAGTAAAATAGTTAAAGGCTTGATTTTTACTTTAAATGTTGGGCAAGGGAAATGTATTAAGGCAGTATTAGGGAATAGTTACTATGATTGGTAACAGAAACTGGCCAAGCACTCTGTAGGCAAACAAAGGAGTGTTTCAGAGATATGCATTTGAAAGTGCAAATTTTCTTCTTTTACACATAGCATGATGACAAATACCTGATCTAGATCATTATTCACAGTAAAAACCACATGTATCTTGGCAGCTTTACAGATGCTTGCAGAGTGAACCATATTTGTGGGAATCAGCTGAGGCTGCTGCTCAATACGTGTGAAGTGCTGTCAATTATTGTGTGGAAGATACAAGGTTCAATTCGGAGAAGCATGTAACGTGAACATAGAGAAAGCCGAAGTGTAGCCTTACCCAAATGTTGGCTTGACATAGTAAACTTTAAAGTGCATACGCAACTAATGTAATTAGGTTTTGAGACCTGTACTTTAATTTGCTTACACTGCACCAACATGTTATATACGTGCACTAAACCATTTTTCTTTAGTACAACCTTTCTAATGTAACCTGGTTTCATCTTTGTACCTATGAGTTGCACTTGTATCTGTCAATACTATCAATATGTACACTGCAATATCAACATGATTAGAGTATACATATGGCTAGCCCACAGCCCTTTCCATCTATATTTCTTCCACTTTTCAATCACTACTTAAAGGCACGCTTGCTACTGTATGCGTGTCATCTGCTGTGTCCCTATAAATAAACGGCATGTGACCCTTTATATTAAGGCTATGTGGCTAATCAGGAGGAAGACAACAAGCACACAGGGTGTTCCAACCTGGACAATTTCTACTGCCTTCAGCAAGGCTTGATTGGCAGTGTCTGCTTGCATTCCACAGATAAAAAAAAAAAAAAATGGCCAAATTGTGAGTGTCATATTATGTCTATGGGCACCTTTACACACTGTATACCATGATTGCAGACAATTTAATTTGTCTTAAATAGAATCGACCAGCCATTTTAAGCCTTTAGAAAGTATCTTGCCTAAGAACAGACCATAATACATGCCTGGTCTTACCTACATTAGCCCAGAATCCTTCCTAAGTGCATTTCTCTCAGACGCATCTATTTCTTAATAGTTTGATTTAACTGCACTCAAAAGGGAATCAGTGACTGGGACATTTTCTTGTATCCATCCTCTGATCTGTGCTTTTCATAAAGCGGCCTAGAGTGTTCTTTTGTTTCATGCGTAGGTTATGTCACGATGCTGACTTACAAGAGGTTGATCTACCAAACATATTTCCCAGGGCTGCATACATGTCTGTAAGTTAACTTTTTCCAATCGGAGAGCACGGTTTATTTTTTTTCTGTTCTTTTCTTTTTATTGCTACCAAACATATAAGTACTTCTAGTACAATAACTTGAAACCCCTTGACTGCACACAGGTGAACTCCACCTAATTATGTAACTCTGGCAAAGATTTGGCTGCACCAGCGATGATTCCGGTTAGTCAAAGCAAAGGGCTATATATCCATGTAATGAAATATTTTTATGGTATTTACATTTTAAAACGTTTCATTTTTCACTTTTACATGAGTCTATTTCTATTGATTAGTGTCAAAATACAATTAAATCCACTGTGATTTAATATTGTATGACAAGAAAACATGAAAACATAGGGGGGTAAATATTTTTTTGAAGGAACTGTAGCTAAAAAATGAAGAAAAAATTCCTATTTAACCAACTTTGTTCAATTTACCAATGTTTAGAGAAAGTGTAGCCATGTGTTAACTATTTGGCTTTTAATCAATTTCCCAATGCATTGAACTCAAACTCTGCTCCACACTGAATCATAAAAATGCACTGCGCTACAGTAAACTAGACAAAGTCTATACAGAACCACCCTGTGGTGAATCAATACAGTATATGAGTACCTATACATTATACAAAAAAACAACAACTTATAAATAATATATTGCATATATCAAGTGCAAATACATTATTGTATCAATAAATCCAGTTTAGTTTATTATAGCGCAGTGCATTAGTACGATTCATTCTTAGGTGTCTTATACACTTTTTTTTATCACAGCAGCTTAGAGATTCATCATCCTCCGCTGGGAATTGCCAGTCCCAGTGTCATCATAGGTGATGAGCTATAACTAATCCAATCGCTAAACAGTCACAACATTTGGCAAGAGTCGAACTCAACATATAATAGCGGTATTTCTACCGCTATTAAAAATGACAGCTTGTTACCATCAATGGTTGTGAAGTAAATAGTGAGTGCCTCCACCTATCGCGCCCTTATCCAAAAATTGGTGTCACCCGGCCCACATAAGCACCACAACACACACCAGCCGCATAAGCAAAAGGTGCAGGAATAGTGGTGACATCATTGCCCAGACATGGACATGGCCATATTTAGTTAATGAAGTTACCACTATCCCCACCCCTTCCCTTATATTAAAGATTGGGAGCTTTTGGTGGGCGTTGTTCATTGTAATTGACAAGGATCTACATCACTGGACAACGTGTTGGCGATAGTTGTGTTTTTTGGATTTCATTTCTTTGTCAAATGTCTGGGAGTCGATTTATGGTTTGCTTTTTTGTAAATGTGTAGTGGGGTGGCACCTGGGGGCCCTGAATAGCCCCTTGCCTGCAGACCCCTACAACCACTGGGCAAGGTTTGTGGGTAAGAGGGGCACAAGGTGCTTTGCCAGGGGGGCCCACCCTGGCAAAGCACCCCCCAGGCTGAGGGCAAGTGGCCTGATATGGTTCAGGTAGTAGGGGTGCATGCTGATCTTCCCCCCCTTTCCTAGCATGCCAAGCTGCATGTTAGACAAGGGTCTGGTAATGGATTTTGAGGGGGATTTATCACCTTCTTTATTTTGTTTTGCGTCTAAAGGGTCTGGTGCAGAATGTGGAGGCTCCTATGTTTTGGTTTTTTTGGGGTGGGGTCCCTCAACATCTATAGCAAACCCTCATCTAGGATAAAGGTCTGCTATAGATTAGGTGAATCCCCAGCCACTTTGTTTACAAACAGGAGAGAGTGGCCAGGAGCTGTCATTTTCCAACAATTTCAACAGCATGCTTTTCTTTATAAATACCAGTTTTGCTGTGGTAGGTAGTATATATCGTACCGATGAGCCACTTCACACGCAGGTACAGGGAATGCCCTAAACAACTTATTGAAAGTAATTTCATTTTTGATGTTGCCCTTTAAGAATAATGAAAGAACAAACAGTCCTCTGGTAGCATTTATTTTCTTGTGTCAATGACCACATTTAAAACAAGAGAAAACATGATTCCCCCCGCTTCCCCAAGTGTATTTGTATTCCACACACCCTGTGCTCCAAACCAAACAAGTCACTCTGCCTCCTGGTATCTAGGGAATTTATATGATTCCAATGCTAGATGTAATCACGCTAATAGAATGGAAGGAAGGCATTCCACAAGAGTAGGTCTGTAACCCTCTGTGTTAGATTGGTGTTTCCCACTTCTTTCTCTCAGGAACCAAGTCCTGTTTTCAAACTCCCAGGTAGAAGGGGACAGGCACATTATTAGTCGCATTCTAAAAATAATACTTTTTTCAACTGCTGATGCGTGACAAGATCTGGAGCAAATTGTGTTTTCGACTGCTCTGACAGCATTTAACAGGTGTTAAATGCTGTCAGAGCAGTCGAAAACACAATTTCTTTTCTTAACCCTTCAACTGGGGTTACCCCCGCATTGCAAGGTGCTGGTTTTGAGTTATACTTAAACTTTGGAGCCGGCTGGCTCTTAGACCGGTCCCTGAAGCCTCTCCCTGTTTGCCATTGCAGCAGTGGAGGGAGCGCTGTAACAGCCAGCCAGCTCCGAGGTTCAAAAGGAGTGTCAAGCTGCCCATACACCTTACAATTATCTTCAGATTTTCTGTGGTCAGATGGAAAAGGTGCAACAGATTCCTCCATCTACACTTAACTGTGTGGATGGAGTAATCTCCACCTGTGTCAATCTGTTGCACTTTTTCCATCTGACCACAGAAAATCTGCAGATAACAAAGTTAAGGTGCCCATACACCTTACAATTATTTTAGCACCAAGATGAAAACAAGCACTTAACCCTTGCAGTGCGGGTAGCCCCACTGCAAGGGTTAAGAAAAGTTTTGCCTGGAGTTCTTTTTTACGTACAGGTTGGAACAGTAATGTAGACCAGGTTTGTATAAAATGAATAAAATAGTCTTGCCACAGCCGTGATTTACTTTAAGCTTATAGAGGAACTCCAAGTATGGAGGAAAGAAACCCCATTATAAGGCCGAAAGTACCATTTGTAATGCAGTGATTTGAGGAGCTTTGCTTATATTCTGCAGGTCTCGGAATATCCCCCAACTACCAGAGTATTAAAGTATGCCAAAACTCATGGCTCTCAAATTCAGCACAGGTCAGTGAGTGTACAAACAACAGATCTATATGAGCTCAGCCTTAGATAAGGAACTTCCACAACTATGTTTTTGTTGCGTTCTACATGGCAAAAGTCAATCAAAAAATGTCTTTTTTTTTAAAAAAAAGAACAATTTCAAACACCTGAATTCCGTTAAAAAGAAATTAAACAGATGAACAAGGAGCAGATTTTACTAGGTATTATATGCACCATCATTTTGACAATACCGACTCACATGATTCCATTACATTTTCAACAGGAAAGTGCTTTTGGGGCAATATACACAAAGAGATACCATTGCACTGGAAAGTTCATCGGCTGGGAGCAGCAGACAAAAAGGATTGTTGTGTATTACCTGAGCTGCAGAGAGCTTATGGCCTCTCTCTGTGTTCACTGTAATTTGTTGCTGGATTAACCCTCATCTCATGACCAGGTAGACTACAGCAAACTGTAAACTGTGAATTTAGAGCTCCCATTCTCATATGTGCAAGGCTCACCCACTTGTATTTAGGAAATACCTAAATGTCCAGTTAAAAATAATCAGCTCCCCTCATGGTCAGATATGCTCTAGGAAGAGTGAAGACAACCTTTGGGTGATACCATAGAACAATTGCCATTTTATGGATATAGTCATGGGTCTTTCAAACTCTCAAACACACACTGTTGATTCCTATCTAAATCTCGGTACGATAGTCATTCATTTGAATTATAAAACACAATAGAACAAAAAAAAAACACAAAGCAAAATTTTCCAAAGTGCACAAAATGTTTCAACAAGGAAAACATGAGAAGGAAAGAAGTTGTGTGCGTCAGAGTTGGGTACACATGCTCTGTAGGTGGGGATGTAAGAATAAGGTTTTTGTGCCTTGCTCAGAATACCATACCAAGGAGTTGACAATGCCCCTATTCAGGACAAGTGCTATCTGCCCACTAATTCTCTTCAGTTAATTCATGCATATGAATGCACACTTTGCCTTTCTACTGAGTTCCTGGGGTATGTTAGTGCAGGGAACATAAACCCTTTAAGTGCTAGAGAGAATGTCTTGCACATTTTTGAAGAATATGGCTATGTTGCATACAAATACTTGATACATCCATGCACACGCAGAGCCAAGTTATCTTATACCTACTACCGGTATTCAGAACATTGCAGTTCTACTACTCTTTGGAATGCCCTTATAGTAAGTGCACGCCAAACCTGCAGAACAGGATGGGAGAAAATGCTGTTCTATAGTGGCTTGAGTGGGAGGTCACTTCCCAGATACTGATCTTAGTGTGCACACACAGCAGTCTATAGTCAGTGGCATCAAACTAATACCTTGTTTGTATATTCTAATCTAATTGTGCTCCTCGGTGATCAAAGACACATAGCTATAATGCCAGTTGTCATCTTTCTCCACTGCAATGTAGGGAGTACAGAAGCAGTCAACTTCAAAAGGTCTTTAACGATTACATTAAATGGCTATGAAAGAAAGAGTGAGCACTGGATCCTTCATAAGCATGGGGGTAATTATTTTGAAATGCCCGGCATTAGACTTGTCACTTTGCACAGTGTCTGCTAACAACCCATTCCCTGTGCAAAGACTCACAGATTCACACAGCCTACCCCCTGTAGGAGTCCACACTGGCTAAACTTGTGACAGAAAGATAATCCACCTGCTCCTAGATGGGTTACAACCTGCCACCTAGTCTGGTTTCTGTCCTTTGTGTCATGACATTACCATGTCACTGCTGGAAGAATTTGGAAGGATGTGAGGACTAGTCAGGGACCCTATAAATAACATCTCTGGCAGCAACTAGGGAGCACCCACGTCAGTAGGAAGAAACATGGGCACTGCAAAAAGGAATCTCTCACAATATACATCAGAAGAAAGAAGGCATGAGGCCCAACCTGTCACAGGACCATGATTTTCAGGTAAGTAAATAGAGCGTTTCATTTTTCATATCAAATCTAGTGATTAGCTAAGAAGGTAGGAAGGGGGTAGTGAGTTAAACTTACATTTATTCACAAAAAGAACATTAAAATAGATCAGAAATTATGGTCAATAGTCTTTAATTTCAACTTTCAAAGAACCCTTTATTTGCAACAACTACAACTTTGAAAACCACTAGCATTCTAGCAGTCCCTTTATGCCAGGGGAGGTCAAACTCCAGCCCTCCAGCTGTGGTGAAACTACAAATCCCATCATGCATCTGCCTCTGGAAGTCATACCTGTGGCTATGAGAATCTTGCAATGCCTCATGGAATTTGTAGTTCCACAACAGCTGGAGCGCCGGAGTTTGCTCACCCTGCAGTTAATCAGGGGGCATATCAAAGCTCGCAATCTGTAGCTCTTTTTAGGAGGTGTGACTGGTTTTAAGGGCATTTTTCTCTGATTTTGATAGTACATGACAGGGTTAAGATCTGGCGAAAGTGCTGGACAGTCCATCAAATACAGTATTTTTTAGCTTCCTCTTTCTACACCAATAGGCTTTGCACAGCTCAAAGTGACATTAAAGGTAGTTATTTCTCCCCCCCTAATGCTGCTGTAAGGCTTATGTGATGCCTCTTGAGCCAAACAGCGTCTTTCTTCCACTCGTTTTCCACAGTCCCTCCAGCGGTTGTGCCAGTTTCTGATCCACCGCAGATACCTCGGGTCCCACGGAGTCTGTCCGACGTGCGCGCTCCAGGCAGCGTCCATCCATCTTCAGCGTTGCTCTCCTCCTCTCCGACGATCTGGACTGCGCATGCGCCCGCCCACACTTCTTCACAGCGTACGCTTATAAGCAGTAGATATATGCCAAAAAAATGACTTTAATTCTACTCAAAGTGTGCTGACCATATAGGATGGCATAAGGCTGTAAAGAGCAGCAACATTCTAGGTTTTTTTATTTATCCGATTAACCGAACTTAATAATCGGCTAACTAATCGATTTTGAAAATAATCGTTAGCTGCAGCTCTATTCCTAATTCCTTTGTAAATCTCCCACCTTACCAGCACTGAAGAAGCCCCATACCATTACATTCCCTCTGCAACACTGCATCAAGCATTCCATCCTTTCGAGTGCTCCAAGTCTCACATACGTTTGCAATGTAAACACCTCAAAGTTAGATTTATCATCCATATTATTTCACAGTCATCTACCTTTTTAAAATGTCTGTTTTGTTTCCAAATTTTAACTAAACATTCCAGCAACTGTCCCACAATAGTCATCCCAGGATTATCCTGTCATGCTTTCAGAAGACACTGGTGGACAGATGGAGCTTGTCAATTGTATCAATGCCTTTATCTTTCATTTTCCATCCAGGTTGGATTCAGTTTGCCCTCTTCTCTCAAGTGTGTACTGTGGACCGCTCTTTCTAAAAACTAATGTTCTTGGAAATATGACACATGAAAACTAACTTCACTTTGCAAATCAGCAACAAAATTATGTGTTTCTCTTTTTTGGCCCATTTTGTTTTCCCTGTATAATGAAAGTTTCCACTGTCAATGGCAGTTTGATGTCATGTGTAAGATATACATTATAAATCAGTGATTTTAAGCAGTAATAAGGCATTTGCAGCATTTATTGGCCATATTCGTAAAATCAATTTAGTGTTGCCTTGATAATAGAACGTTAAATACTTTCAGAAAATAAGATCATTTCTTGAAAACTCTGATCTTTTGAAAGCTAGCATACATTCAACTTGCTATGATACAGTAGTGTCTTTTGTGCATTCTTTCAAGCATTCCTGCATAGTAAACAATGCAATGTCTCAAGCATTCAGAATGAGAACGTCATAAAGTGGATGTACAAATTATCTGTTATTGAAAAGAGCAAATGAACTGTTGGAATATGTGAACAGATACCGGAGGCACATAAGTCATCAGAACAGGTTTTTTAGTAAATCACCAAGCACCACACGGCAACTGAATAACAATTACAGCTGTCACAATAACGCCTAAGGTATGCAAGACACATGGATGAAAATTCAGAGATACACTGACATCATACCATAGCACCTTTACAGGAAAATGCTCTGCAAAGAAAGGTGTGATCTGAGATAAGAACAGCCTGAAACTGCACATTGTTATACCTGCATGAGATACTCTCAAAAAAACAAAAGGGCCAAAAGTGGACTGGGCGTAGGCGTTTATGCAGTAATGACACTTTAAAATTCCTTAATCCCTTTGATAGGAGTGCTTCCAGCCTTATTTTTTGTCAAATAGCTACAAAGTTCTTGTCCCTTCTTGAATTGCCAGGATTTGCGATTACACCATGTCAGCTATCCACACCTTCCTGCCAAAGCCAATAGTCAGATGAACTATGCTTATCACATGACCCCAGAAGCATCAAATTAACCTACCACTTACAATGATTTGCACTCCCAAAGACAACTATTCTCTGGTTTCTGAGCTTGTATAACTACTGGGTAGTCTACCTTATACCTCTAACTACAGCAGATACCCATTAGGCTCCATCTGCTATGGAAAAACAGCAACTTATCAGTCTGGAGAGTTTTTGCAAATAATCCACCATTTCTCATTACACTACAGAGATCAGGGAGTGATGGGCAGGTCACAGTAAATGCACATTAAATGAAAACCATATATATCTGCATATTTAATGGACACAATATACACTCGCCGGCCACTTTATTACTTACACCTTGCTAGTACCGGGTTGGAACCCTTTTTGCCTTCAGAACTGCCTTAATTATTTATGGCATAGATTCAACAAGGTGTTGGAAAGATTCCTCAGAGATTTTGGTCCATATTGACATGATAGCATCACGGGCCCAAAGTGTGCCGAGAAAATATCCCCCACACCATTACACCACTAGCAGCCTGAACCGTTGATACAAGGCAGGATGGATCTATGCTTTCCTGTTGTTTACGTCAAATTCTCACCCTACGATCTGAATGTCGCAGCTGAAATCGAGACAAATCAGACCAGGCAACGTTTTTCCAATTTTGGTGAGCCTGTGCGAATTGTATCCTCAGTTTCCTGTTCATAGCTGACAGGAGTGGCACCCGGTGTGGTTTTCTGCTGCTGTAGCCCATCTGATTCAAGGTTCAATGTGCTGTGTGTTCAGAGATGCTCTTCTGCATTCCTTGGTTGTAACGAGTGGTTATTTGAGTTACTGTTGCCTTTCTATCATCTCGAACCATTCTGCCCATTCTCTGACCTCTGACATCAACAAGGTATTTTCGTCCACACCACTGCCGCTCACTAGACATTTTCTCCTTTTCGGACCATTCTCTGTAAACTCTAGAGATGGTTGTACATGAAAATCCCAGTAGAACAGCAGTTTTTGAAATACTCAGACCAGCCCGTCTGGCACGAACAATCATGCCACATTCAAAGTCACTTCAATCCACTTTCTTTCCTATTCTGATGCTCTGTTTGAACTTCAGCAAGTCGTATTCACCACGTCTAGATGCCTAAATGCATTGAGTTGCTGCCATGTGATTGGCTGATTAGCAATTTGTGTTACCAAGCAATTGAACAGGTGTACCTAATAAAGTGTATTTTACCTAATTAATGTACCTAATAGAGTGTATATCTGCATATTTACTTTAGGTTAACAGAGATCACTGGGTTGTCTGGTAACTGCCCCACGTTCAACTGTCCTATGAGCTCTAAGGTTAACTGATTCTAAAAAGTAAGACTCAAAGGGGACCCTGAAGCAGACCAGACCATTAAAATAATGAAAATATGTACCTGCGAAAGCCTCTCTTTTGTAGACATCCACTGTAGACAGCCCTAAAATTGGTCCAGGGCACTACTATTTTGTAAATAATGTCAGCAGCCCCTGCGGACTCAGGGTGGACACCCAAATTACACGCTACAGCAGTGGTGGAAATACAGACTGCCTCAAGTGCAGCCCCAGACATCCGAAGGGCAGCACAATCATATTGCTTTTGTGAATTAGCTATCACACCCCCAGGGGTGTGTCCCTGACAGCCTCGGCTGACAGGAAGTGGGTTAGATGATGCCGGGCATCATTAAACCTGGAAGATTAACAATGCAGGACTATTGCAGTGAAAGATGGAAAAACAAGACACTGGGAACACTACAGGTGCATTAAAGAAAAACTCTGGGAAAGCAAATTCCTAACCCTTGCAGCAGGGCTACCACTGCACTTTATCTAGTATTGAAAATAACAAAGGTACACCTAAAAATCGCAGCTGGTTGGCTGTTAGAGCACTCCCTCCCGCCTCTCTTCCCCTTCACATTCAATATACAGTGTACTTGACATGATGAGTCACAGGATCTTAGACTGCTGGAGCAGAGGGGGAGAGGGGGAGAGAGAGAGATAGAGAGAGAGGATAGAGGGACCGGTCCAACAGCCAGCTGCCTCAGAAGAACGGGTGAGTAAACCTTTATTTTCACACCTAGAATGAAAACAAGCACTTAACCTTTGCAGTGTGGGGGTAGACCCACTGCAAGGGTTAAGACATTTTCCCCCAGAGTTCTTCTTTAAATATACATTGCTGGAAATAAATGTTTATGCACATGTTGCACTCACAATTATTATATGTAGCCAAGCATGTCAGTAGATCATCAAAACATTCGACCACTGCATTCCGTTGGGAGTGGGTTCTCTAATAGCAGCAAATTAGTGGAATTCAAGGAGTATACATCAAAAGGAAACAGCACCGTGCCGATAATCACATGAACTGTAGAGGTGAAAAGCACAGTGTACATTAGAGATGCTAAACGACTGCACTTAACCCCTCTTCTGCCCTCCACACCATTGAGGTAAAATGTACTAGTGTGTGCACTGAAGTGTTGTTGTGAACTGCCCCATTTTCTAAGGTGTTGTTTTGCCATATTAATTGGTGTATTTTGTTATTAAAGATGGTTAGTAAACTAGTAGAAAGAAATGACTCAAAGGGCTCAAAAATAGCAACTTTTGCAATTTTAACACTAGGCTCATCCTTGTTTTGATGTCCCTTTAATTTTTTTTAATGTGTTTTGACCTATTTTTTTTTCCTATTGTGTAAAATGCCTCAAATAATAAAATATACCAAAATAGAGAAAACCTGAAAAAATATTTTTTCTCTATTTTAATAAACTTTTTTTTGTACAAATGTGTGTGTATGTATAGATATATATAGATATACAGGTGAAACTCGAATAATTCGAATATTGTGCAAAAGTTCATTTATTTCACTAATGCAACTCAAAAGGTGAAACTAATATACGAGATAGACTCATTACATGCAAAGCAAGATAGTTCAAGCTGTGATTTGTCATAATTGTGATGATTATGGCTTACAGCTCATGAAAACCCCAAGAACCCCAAATCCAATAAAACAAGGATTGTACATAGAACAATAACGGACCTCTGAAAAGTATAAGCATGCATATGTACTCAGTACTTGGTTTGGGCCCCTTTTGCAGCAATTACTGCCTCAATGCGGCGTGGCATGGAAGCTATCAGCCTGTGGCACTGCTGAGGTGTTATGGAAGACCAGGATGCTTCAATAGCGGCCTTCAGCTCTTCAATCAAGCACAGTAATCCCACGGTCATTGAACCAGGTTTTGGTGCTTTTGGCAGTGCGGGCAGGTGCTGTGGCTTGAACTATCTTGCTTTGCACGTAATGAGTCTATCTCGTATATTAGTTTCACCTTTTAAGTTGCATTAGTGAAATAAATGAACTTTTGCACAATATTCGAATTATTCGAGTTTCACCTGTATATCTATATCTATCTATCTATCTAGCTAGCTATACATCTAGATAGAAAGATAGATATATATCTACCCTATATCTATATAAAAATAATTTTCTTTATTTAGTTTTACAACATCCACAAATGCATTGGTGTTTGTAAACAAATCCATTCATAGTACTCGGTTGTGAAATAAGTACAGTGGTCAGTCACCATTGTCCTTTTTTTACCTGCCGACATCCACATGACTGTATTTGTTTGTTTACCTTCAAACCTATTCTAGCAGTGGTCAGGGGCAGTGTGACTGGAGGGGACATGGCCAGTGGAAAAGCGTTTTGGGAGGGTTGGAGGTGTGTAGGAAGAAAAAGGTGAAAATGGTGGTGTAGGCAAATCTGCAAACTATTTGCAGGGTTTGGTTATGCAGCAGCAAGTACTGATCTGTCAGCAGCGCAGCACTCCTGAACAAGCCAGAAGCTTTGATCTTACTTACACAGAAAGGCCAACAATGGCTTTTTTAGAAGCATAAAAAACCCTTTTCGCAGGTCTGGGCGTGCACTTTGAACACTGGAAGGACATATGTGGCCTACATGTTGGGCACCAAGTCTCTATGAGAGAAAGCTGCTCTAAGGAATTGACTTGTCAAATTTTAACGCAAGTTAAAAGGCACATTACAAGATAAAAAAATTGTTTATGGAAAGGAAAAAACACTATTCACCAAAACTAACATTGTTTGCAACAGACTAAACATAGAATATTTAAAGAGGAACCTTTCCCTGAGATCTCACAAATTTATGCAGTTTACAGATAAGATTTCCCAGCAATGCATTGTGATGTAACCTTCCCAGGATGCATCACTTAGGCACAGGCTACATCACTAATGCCTAAGAGTACCAGGAAGGGGGGAAACTGTAATTGTAAGTAAAAGAAAAATAAGTTTATTCAACTCATCAATGCAAGATGATTTCATGTCAGCATGCAGTGTTCAATGCTGATGTAATTTTTTGTGAAAGGTAAAGGGCCACTTTGTGTAATGCAACCCTATTGAGAATAAACAAAGAATTCTACAAATCTCCAATTTCTAGCCTGTTGCAGGCCTCAAACAGACAGCGTGTGGTTTTTTTTAGGTGAAAAATGTTGGTCACTGTGGACTCCAAACTTTGTAGGTCACACACATTTTTCTAAAGGAAACACACTGCAAGTAAGCATTTAAATACTTGATTTTTTTGGTATTTTTACCTACAAATCTTACTTGTGCACTTGTTACTCCTCTTTAAAAGGAGACCTATGAGGTCAGTGATTTTCACTCAACCTCATAGTTCGAGCCAACGTGCGACAATGAAAGTGTCGCATGTCGGCTCAATAGATGGGGAAGTGAGCGAACACATACCGTCACTCGCTCATTTCTCGATCCTGTCCCTGCAGAGACGCGTGACTGTCACTCACGGTTTCCTGCAGGGATTCCCCCCTCCCTGCTCCAATCCTCCAGCGCTGACTGGCGGAACGGATGGGGGAGGGGGCGGGTACAGCTGGCTCTGCCTCTAGATAGGCAGAGCCAGCTGTCAATCACGCAGCTGGGTGGATCTCGACAGTAATGTCGGGATCCGTTCCGGCTGCGGCAGTCTTGGTATACCGGGAGCTGTAGCTTGTGATATACTGAGCTTTGGGTCACGGGAGGACACTAGTTTATGTCTTCCCGTGACCCTTAGGAGAACTATGGGGAAAAACACTTACCCCCATAGTTCTCATTTAAAGGAGAACTATGAGGTGGTTGCTTTTCACTCACCTCACAGTTCTAGCCGACCTGTGACAATGAGACTGTCACAGGTCGGCTCAGTAGATCGGGAGGTGAGCGAACACATACCGGCGTTCGCTCACCTCTCAATCCTGTCACGGCTCTCTGCCGTAACAGGGGGAGGGGCTGGATTCCCCTCTCCCTGCTCCGATCTGCCAGCGCTGACTGGCGGAACGGACGGGGGAGGAGCGGGTACAGCTGGCTCTGCCTCTAGATAGGCAGAGCCAGCTGTCAGTCACGCAGCTGGGCGGATCCCTGCACAATTGTCGGGATCCGCTTCAGCTGTGGCGTCTCAGTATACCGCGAGCACATACCGCAGCAGCTCGCGGTATACTACTGAGCCTAGGGTGACGGGAGGACGCTAGTTTGTGTCCTCCCGTTACCCTAAGGAGAACTACGGGGAAAAGCCTTAACCCCATAGTTCTCCTTTAAGGAAAAACAGCTTATTGTAGGTTATCAAGCTTTTTCATGCCTATGTTGGTAACTATTAACAAAATTGTATCTTATTTGTGTATCACTCAGCTGTAGATCCTCAAATTATCTCTGAATTGGTGCTGATATAGTCAATCTTTCTGAAGGGTAGCTACATTTGTTCGCCATTACAACACGCACAGGGACCATGAGGAACAAAAGTAGCCACCCTCCAGAAGGAAGGATAGTGTCTGCACCAATTTCTGTGCAAATTACAACCGACGCATTTAATTATTTTGTATATTTATAGGAACTTTTTCAGACTGCACAGTAAGAACTTTCTAGAAATGAGATTGTCTTTCTGCAGATTATTTCTGACATAAATGGGTGTGGCTACACAGTTATAAAAGTGGATTTACATTAACTTGTCACATTTCATAAGACACCTTTTTTCTTTTTTTAAACAGCATCAAGAAAACCTTGGAAAAAAAGCCTTGTATGGTATTGTTACATTAGAAGGTTACATTCAGTTCAAAGCATTTCACAAGTGTCCAGCACATTTAGCTTACAATGATATAAAGAATTATCAAATTAAACAAAGAGAAAGGTTTTATAAGCAATACACGTGAAAACACTCCTGTTAGACCACTAAGGGTTAACAGTAATGCCAAAGAAGCATGCTTGTATGCACACTGTTTACACAGCTCTCCACACTGTCAGTTAGAGTTCAAATCATGTTTTTCTTGCCATGGACAAAGATACACTAATACATTCATGGGAAAAAAGTGTGCACGTAACATAGGAGTCTATGGAGATGCAAGTTAGGCAGAGGGAAGCTTAAAGTCTGCGAGCAGAAGTTCAATCATCTTACTTGCAGCATGTTCATTCTGTGTCGGCTTCTCTTACAGTTCATTTTGCCAAACTGCATTATATTTTATGTTTGCAAAAGCCAATGCGGTGGGAAAAAATAAAGACAACCACTAAATTCAAGTGACATTGAACTCCGGAATTAAATCTTAAAAATGCATTTAAGTACCCTATTAACAAAAATGTATCTTATTTGTGTATCACTCAGTTGCAGATCCTCAAATCATCTCTGAATTGGTGCCAACACTGTCCTTCCTTTCTGGGGGGTGGCTACTTTAGTTCCCCATGGTCCCTGTGTGTGCTGTAAAGTAGCTACCGCTCCAAGGTCACTCCTGTGATAGACTACAGTAACAATACATATTAGCAAACTAAAAGTGTGATTAAAGTCTATCATGGGAGTGAGCTTGGAGTGGTGGCTACTTTATAAAACACACAGGGACCATGGGGAACAAAAGAAGCCACCCTCCAGATGGAAGGACAGTGTCAGCACAAATTCAGAGATGATTTGAGGATCTTCAACAGAGTGATACACAAATAAGCTGCATTTTTTTTTTTTTAAATTGTTAAAAGGTAGTTGAATGCTGTTTTAGCCCTGGTTCACACCTAGGTGGCACCGTTTTTGCGCGTTAGCAGCATGCGGTTATTTGCGTGTTATGCACATCTGTACGCGCGTTTTAACGCGCGTACATGAAGACACGCGTATTAATTGGCAGCACATAAACTATCGTGGCCAATGGGAGAACGCGCATACAAACGCGCAAAAACGCTCACGAAAATGTGCAACATGCATTTCCAATGAAGTCTATGGGGAGGAAAAGTGCTTTTAACTTCCCAAAGAAGCTCCTGTATCTTTTCAGGCGTTTGGCTTTTTCCTGCTAGACGTTTTTCTGCTCAGGTGTGAACCTGGGCCATTGAAAATCATGGGATTTCAAACTTCTCAAAAACGCCTAGGTGTGAACCAGGGCTTAAGATTTAACTCCTGAGTTTAGTGTCATTTTAAGAAGAAAAAAAAAAAAAAGGACCCTTATTCCTTTTAATGTGGAAGGTAAAAAACCTTAAGAACTCTAGGGGAAGAAAAAATGTAAAATCTGCTAGGATACATGGAGTTAAGCGCGACAAGGTGAATGCCCCCCAGAGCTCTCTTTAATTTACAATTTGCGGTTTTATTGAGCATCAATAGTATAGCATTATTTCTGGGGCTCTGACACACTAGACTTTTCGGTCTTCTATACAGCAGCTGTCACGAGAGCTTCAAGAGCTGGCATAATCCTTGTTGCACTTAACTCTTTGTATTCCAGCAGATTTTAAATATGTTTTTTTCCTGCAGTAATTTTTTTAACACGTGAGCCCAGTTTTGCAACCTTGGAATGTGTTAATAAAAATGTGCATATCTCTGCAACTGCTTAGTGTATTTAGGTGAATTGTACATGGACAATTTGGGCCTTCATTTTGTGGTAAAGGTTCATGGATATCTCCTGATTATTTTTTTATATTATCAAACTTTAGCTGTATTTTTTTATTGCATTACCTTGACCTCCACCAAAGAACAACCCAAAATAAATTCTCCCACTGGAGACACCACATATGGGTAGATTATTTGTTGTTTGCACCTATAGTAATTGTTATTATTATCGTACCAATAAGAAATAAATGTTGTTTGTTTTCCTCCTAACTAAAACACAATGACATGGGACACTGGCACTGACACTTCCTGTTTGTGTGAAAGATATGGTGTTAAACTGGCCATACACAAGACATTTTTTTCAGCCCCCAGGGACTGAAAGAAGTAATGCTCAATTCCATCATCCACAATAAGCAGCATTGATGGGGAAATCTTCCCTATTGCAGCTGTCTATACACCTGAACAGTGAGTGCAGCTGACCGGCTACTGTGACTGTTCAACTTTCAGTCTGGCTCATTTGACCAAATCGACTCTTGCCAAACAGAGTAGTGCTGAGCAGTGTATGGCCAGCTTTACTTTCCTAAGGTCCGATATGTCCCCTGCTGAGTCAGACCCATAATTCTGCAATTAGCTGAGAGCATAAAATTTGAGGATTGGAGAACTCAACTCTGACTAAGCAGAGGGTGTCTCAGACCTCTGCAGAGAGAGCAGAGTCTCTCCTGCAGAATGCTGGCAGGGGACAGGCTTTTCTACTTAGGATGTGGCCGCTTTCTAAAAAAAAAAAAACTAACTCCAAGACTTTGCACTATTAGCCAATTTGAACAGAAGCTTCAATTGGGCTTAAGATGGCATAGCATTATTTGCCTTGTCCCAAACTAAAATCCATGCCAATGCACCTCTTAGCAAGTTTCGGTAAAGCTGTACCAGGGACAAAGACAGAGCTAGCTGATTTCGAGAATATAATTTTTGTGTCAAACGAAATATAATTTTTAGCACTTCAAAAGCTTCCTCTTATTATAAAAAAATCTTGAAATACTAGTCAGTAAATCTGTCTACTTACCCAAAGCTTGTTCTCATAGTAAAATGCCCCAAGCAGCTTAACAATGTTAGGGTGGTCACAGGTGGCCAAAATTTCTATTTCAACCATATAGTCTTCCAGCTCCTCCTCATTCTTTGTGTCTATAACTTTGGCAGCTGCAAAGACACCCGTCTCCTTGTTCTTGGCCTGGCAATCAAAGAAAGCAACAAAATAAAAAATGTTAGACATTCAGTAATACATTTTATATTACAATGCATTAATTATAAATGGAAGATAACAATGGCTGTAAAGACAATGCAAGATATAAGCACGATTCCCAATAGGCTAAAGATTAATTGTATTAACATTTTTAAAAGAAATGGGACATAACACACCTCATAAAAAGGAACTACAAAGAGAAATATGTACAAAGTGCTTCAACCAGTGTTATGCAAATATAAGCAGCACTGCATGTAACATTTTAGGAATATCCTACGAAAGAATACCCAAAAGGACATTCAATCCTAAGTGAACATAATAAAGAACAATCGATCAGAAGAGAAACTATCTTGAGAAAATTACATTTTTCTTCCCCCTTCACACAACAGCCCGACAACTAATGGGCAAAAGCTGCTTAATTCACACAGAAAAAGTTTATGTGCAGTTTTGCAGGACCAATTGCTGTGCAAATCCTTTTATAAATGGACCCTTAAGGCCCCTTTCACACTGGCAGTCCAACTCCGGCCTGATCCGGAAAAACCAACGGAGCAGTGTTCTGTTTCGACAGATCTGATAGTACCAGATCGGGGGTAATCTGAAGTAAACAGTGTACATCAGAAATGTCACCAGCACACCAATGGATGATGTCTAAAATAAAGCGCCATTTATTCACGCATATTGTCACATCAAAAATGCAACATTTTGGGGCCACGCAGGGTTCCCCTCATCAGGCTTAATATGACCAAGTCATGTTAAGCCTGATGAAGAGGACCCTGTGTGGCCCCGAAACGTTGCATTTTTGATGTGACAATATGCGTGAATGAACAACACTTTATTTTGGACAACATCCATTGGTGTGCTGGTGACATTTCTGATGTACACTGATGAGTGGCGCCACCCGCAGTTGCTTCAGCATCCACCTTTCAGCACAAGGGGCATTCAGTAAGAAGTGCGGCAGTTATCTACAGTTATATCTGATGTAAACAAAAACATGTCCATTTACATATGATTCCCAAAAGACAGACATGGGGTCGGCCATTTCAGTTTATTTGTTCATTGCATCGCAGCGGTGACATCCCATCTGTACCGTTCCGATCAGGAAGGGATCCGTGCACAGGCAGTTATTAGGGCGGGGGGACTGATTTCACAAGTTCTTGCTTGAATAGAGCCAGACGTAAGGAGCTAGCTAACCTGCTGGAAAAGTTACAGGTAGCAGAGTTGGCTCATAAGTGAACCGGTTTGTTGGCAGATGAGCAGACAATGGACTCCTTGCGACTGGCCTTGACTAAAGCAACTGAAGATCGAGTTTGTAAACGCTTAAGGTTTAGGTCTCATAAATTTTAGGAACAGGAAAAAAAACCTGGTAGAATTCAGACAGCTTCAGGAGAAATGGTCCAACATACTTCTAAGATCACAGAGGTCTTCGGGCAATATTATGCAGCGTTTTATAACTTACCTGGAGGAGACTCTCAAATAACTATAGATCAAAAGCGTTTAGCTATATGGGATTATGTGACTGCTGCGGGCTGCCGCAACGTGTCAGCTCAGTAAGCAGAAGATCTAGACAGACCAATATCGTTCCAAGAGTTAGAGTATGTCATTAAGGGTCTCTCTAACGGCAAAAGCTTGGGACCCGATGGGTTCACAAAAGCCTGTTTTTTAAAAGTTTTTATTATTACTAGGCCTCCCAATGTGTAGATTTTTTAACACTATTACCTCAGGAGAATTTATGCCGTCTTCATTTGTATCAGCACATATTTCAGTGATCCATAAAGACTGTAAAGATCCCACGTTACCTCAAAATTATAGACCGATCTCTCTCTAACACAGATGTGAAAATTATTGCAAAGGTTTGGCCAACAGAGCGGGATTTCTCTTCCCGACCTTAGTCCACCCAGATCAAACAGGTTTTATATAAGGAAGAGAGTTAAGAGACAACACTATCCGTGCTTTTCATTTAATCCACTAGAAGGAAGCTGACTTGGCCTCTCCTCCATGTCTTTTACTATCGACTGATGCGGAGAACATGTTTGATAGTGTGGACTGGGTGTTTCTGGAGGCTGGATATCGGCACTCTCTAGTAATACGGAAGCTCGAGTAAAAGTCAATGGCTCATTGTCTTTTCTGTTTGAAATACGTAATGGAACGAGACAGGGATGTCTGCTTTATTATGCGCCTTAACCTTAGAACCTTTTCTCGCTAGGATAAGAAATAACCCAGATATACATGGGATTGTAATGGGCAATTTAGAGTGTAAAGCGTCTGCATATGCCGATGACATTTTATTTTCTTCAACTCAACCTCTGATTTAATTGCCTAATTTGCTTCAAGAACTGACCATATACGTTACCTATTCCAACTTCCATATTATTTACTTTTTTGTCGTTAAATTTATCTCCTGAAGCTATTTCAAATTTGTGTACTTCATATACTTTTGCCTGGACATCGTTTTCGTTATATGGGAATTCAGCTCCCAAATTCCTTGAAACAAGTGTTTGAATTGAATTATCTACCTATTTTGAAGGCAATTACAGGAGTCCTTCATTCCTGGGATAAAACTCTGTTTACATGGCTAGGACGTATACATATCCTGAAAATTAATGTCTTACCGAAGATCTTATTCCTTTTACAGTCAATTCCGATTAAATTGCCGCCCTTTTTTTCTGTCAAATATGCAGTTTATTTCTGCAATCTGTATGGAATAATAGAAGGCCCCGGCTATCTATAATATCTTGAGACCTACTAAACGAACTTGTGGCCTAGGTGTACCAGATGTCTCTCTGCACTAGAAAGCTATTGCTTTATAGTTTATATAACGTCCCCTCTCACAAGACATACTTTGAAGGTGTGGGTTACAATTAATAAAAGTCAGAATTTGGTTCCAAACATATCCCCCCCCTGACGCCAATAGGTGGTTTTCAATGGTTTATGCCAGGGGAACATTTATCATATTTTCAGACACGGCCTGCAGATGGAGACGTCCAGACATGTAAATTTATGTCAGATAATTCTCTTATTGCATTAGACACACTGTTGGAAAAATAGGGTATTTTTCCGATTGACTAATATATATAAATATATATAATATATAAAACTGATACTTACAACTTAGCAATTTGTTACGAAACCCGTTGCGTTTTTTTAGACTCCTTCAGTCATTAACTTTTTATGAACAGCTTTGTAATTCACAAGTGAACCCTGGCCACTCTCTCTGCCTGTTGTACAAATGATTACTTAAAGTGAGCTGGAAAAGGCTCTATGCATTTTATTAGGGAGCGGGATATGGGGGTCTCTAACAGACGCACAAGCGAAACAGATTTGTGAGCGGTTTCATACTTCCTCTGTAGATTCCAGATAGCAAGAAACTTACTATAAGGTGGTATTGGGGACCATATTCTTTAAGTATAATTTAACAAAAAATATGTACCTGGTAGCGGATTACCAGGTACATATTTACATGTCTGGTGGGACTGCCTGAAGTTAAAATCCTTTTGGCAGGACATGAGAACAAACTCATTTTATTTTGGATGAAACTTGACCCTTTACCCCTTTCTGTTTCATTTAGTGCCTTTCCCTATAGCCAAATATAAATCTATGTCTTTGCCTCATTTTCTTAATGCCGCAAAAAGGTTAATTCCAAGATGTTGGGGAAGTTATGTGGTTCCTTCAGAGTGGACTGTGTCCATCAGGTTAATGAAAATATGGATTCAGAAAAGTGGATCACAAATTGTAAGAATAAATATGAAAAGTTTAATTTATGGGCTACAATGGATGCAGTACTGTATTCAGGTGAAAAGGAAGGGAAGTAATCTCAAGGTAACTTTAGTAAGAATTGGCTAGCTCTCCATATATACCTATTTATATACTTATATTTTAAGTGTTATGCCTTTTTATACTCCGGAAATTTGGTTTATTTGTTGTTGACATGTTATTAGTTTATGTATTATGTAAAATGTTAAATAATAATTCTTTTTAAAAAGAGCCAGTTAAAGGTCTATAAATTTTATAGCAACGTAAGAGGTTATGCAGGACAGAGCTGGATGTTGTCAGTCACGATGGATCCAGGATAGAATAAAGACTGCAGATATCAATAAAAATGTCTGGAGTCCAAGTCGTATAATATTTTGAAACAATGTCATAACACAATATTCAGATTGACATTGAGGATTTTGCTAACTTTTGCTGGAACGCCTTCTCAATCAAATTGCAAAATAATTTGTTCATATACCTTGAGCAGGCATCTGTTTGCACAGCACACAAAACCTTGTTTTTATTTCGTCACAGGTAAAAAAGAAATATGCTGTTTAACATAATCCAGCCACAATTTTTTACTTGTGATCCACAGTGTCTATAAATGACTAAAGACGTACATAAACATTCCAACCATTGACAAAAATACACAAACCAAGGAAAGCCAATAACACAAGAGATCTGAGAAGAGCACGGATTTAAAATCAAGTTTTTCTGGCAGCAAATAAATTCCAGACTGGATGACACCGACAAGAATAGGTCAGCACGGAACTGCAGATGAATAGATCTGAGAGGAGACACTTGTGCTTTCCTGCTACATTCATTCCTGGTGGCAAAATGATCCACTAGTAAAACAAAACAAAAAAACAGACATTCTGTCATCACAGCACACAAGAACAAAAATGAAAGGCTAAAAATCAGCATGTGCTGTGAGCAGTTGTCCAGTCTAGACTAGATCCAGATCTAAACTGTGTACAAGGAGTAAAGGGTCACAGGAAATGCCAGAATTCCCACTGAAAAGTGGAAGTTTATATTTCCACTACAGATAATATAATAAATGCATATGATTGCATAAAGAAAGCATAATATATAGCATAAAAATGTGTAAAATATGTTTATAAATACATGACCCAAATCTGTTATGGTTTCAATTTAATAGGTGTTAATCCACCAAATCTTGAGTGGCCTTTTTCATTTTGTTGTGACTGTAGTCAGGAAACTACACAACCAAATACAACCCAGAAGTAAATTGAATACGTGTAAAAGAAGCAATGCAGTAATTTTTATATTATCATTTATTCACAACTGACAGTAGTGCAGCAGGTGAGCAGATATTAGCCTAAACGAGTACTCAGGATATAAAGAGCACACTTTCAGTACAAATTTTTAAAACACACAATGGAAATGTATCAGAACTGGAGCAAACAAAATCTAGAGGAGTTGCCCATGGCAACCAATAAGCTTTTCTCTTTCATTTTTCAAATCTTAACTGAACAAACTGAAGAGAGAAGCTGATTGGTTGTCATGGCCAACTGCTCTAGATATTGTCTGCTCCAGTTTTGATAAATTTCCCTCAGTAAGAGTCTGGTAAGAAAACAGAATAATCTTGGGTAATCCTTATGTGTGGGAACTGAAAGAGAAACATACAAACTCAGACCCTCTACAGTTTATAAAAGCAGAAGTTAGCAATGGGATGGGACATTTATTTGGTAGAAAGTGACCAACTTCTGCAAACCACAATGCTATATATATTTTTTTTAGAAAAATGATAGGTTTGAATTCTTGCCAGACTAAGACTTAAAAGGAGAACTATGAGATGAGTGATTTCCACTTACCTCATAGTTCTAAGCCGACCTGTGACAATGAGACTGTCACAGGTCGGCTCAGTAGATCGGGAGGTGAGGGAACACATACCGGGTTCCCTCACCTCTCGATCCTGTCACGGCTCTCTGCCGTGACAGGGGGAGGGGCTGGATTCCCCTCTCCCCGCTCCGATCCTCCAGCGCTGACTGGCGGAACGAACGGGGGAGGGGGCGGGTACAGCTGGCTCTGCCTCTAGATAGGCAGAGCCAGCTGTCACTCACGCAGCTGGGCGGATCCCGTCATCTACGTCGGGATCCGCTCCAGTTGCGGCGTCTCAGTATACCGCGAGCTGTAGCTCGCGGTATACTGAGCTTAGGGTAACGGGAGGACGCTAGTTTGTGTCCTCCCGTTACCCTAAGGAGAACTATGGGGAAAAACACTGACCCCATAGTTCTCCTTTAAGGTGCCCATACACTCTTCGATTTTTGTTCGGACATTTTCCACAAATGGTCTTTTCGAATGATAATCGATCAGTTAATGGGACACCAGCGATTTTAATTACTGTACTCCTAGCCGAACTTCCTGATTCTGTCAGGCTGGTAAACCTTTTTCGAATTGAATGAAAATCGATGGATTTGTGGCGTTTTGGTACAAGAAAAAAAGATTGCACCGAGAACACTGCACATGCACAAACGAAAATCTGTTCTGTCGATTGCTAAAATTAGATGAGTTAGTACTGCTAATGAATGATTATCGAAATCCACATTTGTCTGTGCTTGATGGGCTATTAGAGCTAGAATTGAACCAGGGTTCTCGGCAGCAACAAAAGTTTCCGATCGAAAATCTATAGGTGTATGGCCAGCTTCAGAGTGTGAAATTAGGGCAGAAGAGTGCAAATTGCACAAGAGAAAATTAAAAAATCTTCCGATATTAAAGGGGGAACCATACAAAATGAAAGGCATTATGTAGAGCTAAGAACTGAAAAATCCGTGATCTAGGGCTGCAACAACTATTAGGGATGCACCGATACCACTTTTTTAAGACCGAGTACCGATACTTTTGATCAAGTACTCGCAGATACCAATTACCGATACTTTTTCTTAAAGGGACAGGTCACATTTTTTCTAAAGCAATACAAACTAATGCTGTAAGGTCACTTTCTTAATATTACGATTCATGAGATGACGAGAGAGCGTGGCGCCGCCTTCCCGGCCAATCAGAATGCCGGGCGCTTTTGGGGAGGAGGTGCGGCACGCAGCGTGTGTGTGGAGCGTGTGTGGAGCCGTGAACAGGGCCAACTGATCGGAAGCCGATTAATCGATTATTGAAAAAGTTGACAACTTTTTCAATAATCGATTATAATCGATTATGTCGATTAGTTGTTGCAGCCCTAGTTAATATGCCAGTACCCAAAAGCAGGGCGGACAAATGAATAAATTAATATGCAATTCAGAACCCAATCTATCCAATCTTTTTATTTTAGGAGCCAGCTCCATTGACAACTAGAGAAAACCACATAAGTTAGGGGCCAGCTGTAATTTTAAAGAAGCATAAGCTACTCAGCTCCAGGGATCTGTCCAGTCTGACCTACAGGTATGTATGCAAGATCAACAGTACAGTATAAATCTTCTGGATTAGTTTTTTTTTTTTAAACCATGGGGACCCATACAACTGACCTCAAAGGGTCACCAACCCTATACAATCTACAGCAGTCTTGCTGGGTCACTCAACTTAAGCAAAGCTTTTGCAGCCCGAGCTCCATCATCCCACCCAGCAGATACAGAAGGGGGAGCCAACTCTGGCTCCAACCCCAGTGGGCAGGGGTCCCAAAACTAAGCTGTGAATGCTGCACTGGAGTCATCCATACAGCCCTTAACGTGCCCCACTGCAGACCTGATGGGGGCCTGGCATACACTGAGTGGCCAGATTATTATGACCACCCCATCAGTACTTCGTTGGGCCATGAGATGACTCCACGAGATGACTTCGTTGGGCCGCCTCGTGACTCCACGAGATGTTGAAAGGTGATGCGAGGAATCTGACACTGCACTGTTGCCCTTCTGTTGTCTTGTACCAGTCTTGCCACTCTCCGTTCTGCCCTAACATTGACTAGTCGCTGACGGCCACAATTCGCACGTTCAGACTCAGATTTTCGGCTGACAGTCCAGTCTTTAAACACTTTAACAACAGCTGCTCTTGAACATTTAACAAATTCTGCTGTTTTGCTGATACTCGATCCATGGCTCCGAGCGCCAACAATCCCACGTTCAAAGGCTGTTAAATCGCGTTGTTTACCCATATCTTCAGAAACAAATCACTTCTGTCATGGTAAACAACCTGCTTCCCTATTTATAATGGTTGGGCCCTCTAGCAACTTCAGCGCGAAATTATAACTAATTGTAGCTAATTTGCCTACAAAGGTCAGGTGGTCATAATAATCTGGCCACTCAGTGTAAGTACTGCCTATACACCCATATCGTTGACAATCAACTGTTGCCTGAAGAAAAGGCTGCTCTATGCTCCGAAGCACTGCTGTCTCGTGATTGAAAAAATATTTATGCAATATTGAATACTTACAGATACAGGATGACAGCCGTAACTATTTAAGCTCACTGTGGCACTTATTGCACACAATTAGCTTTTCAACCGTATGGATTGCACAACATTCTTAGGCCCCATTCACACTGAGCGACATGAAAATCGCACGATTTTATATGAGCGATATTGAGCGACTTGTCGCGCTACATCGCACGACTTTTTCCTATTGGGCTGTATGCAATCAAGAGCAAAATCGCTCGAAAAAAGGGTCATGTAGGAGCTACAAGTGATATTGAGCGACGAGATGTGAACAGCTCCATTGAAATGGATTGGAGAAGCTACATAGAGCGATATCGCGTGGAAATATGAGCAATATCGCTTGTATCTCCTACAGGACCCTTTTTTCAAGCGATTTCGAGCGATTTTGCTCCTGATTGCATACAGCCCAATGCGACAAGTCGCTCAATATCGCTCATATAAAATTGAGCGGAAAATCGTGCGATTTTCATGTCGCTCAGTGTGAATGGGGCCTTAAACTGGGAACCTAAGGGCCTATTCACACCATAGTGTTGTGTTAATTGCATGATACAGTACGACTATTGCACTGCAGCTAGCTAGTGTTGCATTGCCATTCATTTGAACGACACCCCAATGCATCTCCAGGCCGCTATGCTCTGCAACACATCGCAAGCAGTAACGCAATGCCATGCATTGCAGTGAAAAAAAGCAGTGCATACAGCAGTTGTATTTCTGTCTGCATTGCTATTGCAAATTTTTGTAACCATCGTCATTAAAAGGAGAACTACGGGGTCAGTGTTTTTCCCCATAGTTCTCCTTAGGGTAACGAAAGGACACAAACTAGCGTCCTCCCGTTACCCTAAGCTCAGTATAGCTGTAGCTCGCGGTATACTGAGAGGCCGCAGCCGGAGCGGATCCCGATATCGACGTCGAGATCTGCCCAGCTGCGTGACTGACAGCTGGCTCTGCCTATCTAGAGGCAGAGCCAGCTGTACCCGCCCCCTCCCCCGTCCGTTCCGCCAGTCAGCGCTGGCAGATCGGAGCGGGGAGAGGGGAATCCAGCCCCTCCCCCTGTCACGGCAGAGAGCCGTGACAGGATCGAGAGGTGAGCGAACCCGGTATGTGTTCCCTCACCTCCCGATCTACTGAGCCGACCTGTGACAGTCTCATTGTCACAGGTCGGCTAGAACTATGAGGTGAGTGGAAATCAGTCATCTCATAGTTCTCCTTTAAGACAGGAAGTGAGGGTAAATTTCTCGAATGGAGCCCCGGATAGCAATAAAACCCCAACAGACGTTCTGATCCTTTGCTCACTCTATCCAAAACTAGAAAAATAAGTTTTTGACTCAACTTCCACTTTAATCCTTTCACAAAAATTTTAAATTAGATATTACAGTAGCACACCTGGCAATAACAATTGAATACGTTTACATGCCAATGACAGTTCTTGTTAAGATGGACATTTATAATAATTGAGAGCATGAGTAGAATATTTATACATGTTAGATCGTTCTATTTTTTAAGTAGATGTGTCCTCTACACCGCTGCAGTGTATTCCTTTTTTTTTTTTAACTGGTGTGATGATTCACACAATAAGGCCTCGTCCAGACGGACAAAAGTCTTCACCGCCCTATGAAAACCAAGCTGGATCGCTATTCAGAGGGCAGTGGAGGCAGCAGCTGCCCAGCGTTCGGGAGACGATACTGCCACATCCAGAATGCAGGGTGTGTTTAATTTTTAAATCTCAATGGGATTTTATATAGAAATACTGCACCACAGTCCCAGTCATTCCAATTGGCGTGTTTGATAAGCTGTACCGTCCATCAAAAGCGACATGCTGTACATTTTTGCTGCACCATGGCCGGACAGCTACCATTCTACTCACAAAGCAATTCTTAATCTGGTCATACACTGTGAATTTCAGCTGGTTTATCAACAATTGTATCTATACTTTTGAGCTGCAAGACTAGATTAGAGAAAAATTCAAAAGTTAGGAGTCAGCTGTCATTTGTAAGGAGCACACGGAGCTCCTGGGATTTGTACATCTCTGTTTTAATGTACGATTTTGTTTTTATAAATATAAATAAAGGGATGCACAGATACCAGTTTTGCGAGTACGAGTACTGGTACTTGCCGAGTACTTACAAGTACGAGTACTGATACATTTTTGTTTAGTGTCATGTGACAGTGTTTCTAAAACAATACAGACTAATGATTTCAGGACAGTGGTGGAGTGCCAGAGCCAGGTCCCAGCTGCAACCCTGGTAATTCTCATGAAAATGCCAAGTATCTGCACAGGTACTCGAAAAGTATCTGTGCATCCCTAGTGAAAAGTGATGGCAGCCAATCAGCTGTCATCACTGTTCAGGTATTCTGACAGTGGCATACCCATCGCTGTCAGAATACAAAGGATATAGCCGGAGATTTATCCATATGTGCTGTTTAGCATGGGTGGAGGAATCTATTATATTTTTTCTTTCAGCCAATAGGCTGTACATAACAAATATATAACAGTATATGGCCAGCTTAAGAGTTGGCTAACTGATGGAAAACAAGCCCCTTCGCACTGTGTAGCTTATACCTTATCTCATGAGTTGTTAAAGGAGACAGAGTAATTGCACTGAGCAACTGATGGCTCCCTCTATTAGCTAATCTATAAATCTCTAATGATTATTACAGCAACAAAAAATTGGAAAGAGATCTTGTCAAAGTCATTTAACAAATGAAAGTATATGAACTCATCATGTGTATTTGTTGAAAAACCATTAGACTTTGCCTTTAAGCTGTTATTATGAATTTTAAGTTAAAAAAAAAGAAACTCCCCCCTGAGCTCATTAATAGTACCCTTTTGGGGTAAATGTACTGCTGATTAAGATCTTCCATTTTAGATTATTTATGAATGTGGTTCATTAAAGAAGAACTCTGGGTAATTTTTGTCTTATTTACCCCTGCAATGGGGCTACACCCGCTCTGCCAGAATTAACTGCTCGTTTGTCTAGGGCAGAAAACAACAAAGGTATACTCACCTCATCCTCTCAGCTGGCCGGCTGTGACAGCGCTACTTCCTTCTCATCTGCAGCGATGGAATGTCCCACGGCATCCTCACGTCCTATACACTGTATATAGAACGTGATGACTCACAGGACCTTAGACCACTGCAGCTGAGGGGAAAGACGCTCCAAGGACCGGTCTAAGAGCTGGCAATCTCGAAGAATCAGGCAAGTATAACTTTGTTATTTTCAGCCCTAGACCAAAACAAGCAGTTAGCCCTTGCAGTGAGGGGGTAAAAAAAAGTTACCTGAAGTTGTTCTCTAAAGTCAATACTTAAATTTTTTTAAATTAGTGAGTAAACCTGCCTGGCGCTTTGTGTAAAAATAAAAAACAAATTTAAAAAAAAACCCTGCTTGCTGCATCTGTAGTGCGGTTTTCAACAAAATGCGGATTCCATAAGGATGTTTGGTAAAATGTGCCCAAAATGCTTATAGAACGCAATACACCTAAAATGACAAGGTGTGAAATGGTCCACAAAGTTGCCTGTGTTAGCACTACTCCAGCCCTGTTAACAGGTATTTACCAACCCAGAAAGTGAGGGGAGTGAACAGTAAAAACGTGTTCTAGTAGAGCAGAGACTGACAGGTATATGTTGCTATTGGTAGATTTCATTTTACTGCATTTTAGGAACATGCACCTGACACCTATGTGCTGTCTCTGTACATATTACACACTTGTGCTACGTGTTCAGGAGGAACGTATCCACTCTCTATACAGCAGATAAATATAGGCTGCAGTCAGCAAAGAAAAATCCCATGAGACACCGACTTTTACTCAGGAGATCAGAGGGGCTGGAACAATGGCAAACATGTTATAGCAAAGTAAAACAAACAAATACAAACAGATCTCATATAAGCTTAACACTTCAATCACTATGGGTGAGTCAGGGAGGAAATGACTCAGGAACCAAGACTCTACTTTTTGGTTGGTCATGTTCATATGGATCTATTCAATTTTTAGACAAAATTTACTTTTTTTTTTTATAGAAAACAAAAAACAAATTATCACTTTAAGGTAAACGTTATAATTACTTAAAATATATACTCCCTAAATTAACAGTATATAGCAAAGAGAGCTGCCAACATATACAAAAATGAAACAGTAATGGCATTGAAGCAATACTACAAACATGCTACTGGCAAATGTACACTCCCATTCACATCATTGCATTCCCTGAACATGCGCCAAACGGGGGGGAGGGAACCACACGCTTTGACACGCATTCATAAAATGCGCACCAAATGCGGAACACACTTGTGATGCCATAACCAGTTAATGGCACCACAAATGCGGGCAGGAGAACACGCGGGACAAATGTGAAACGTTTGTAACAAATTTTGCTGCATGCACTGCTTTCTCATGTTTGACGCTCGTTCAGGTTTACGAATGCACGGCACAGCAACGCGATGGTGTGAATCTGGGCTAAAGCGATGTTTTAAACATTGCCTGCACAATTAGACAAATCAGACTCCTCAGAAATCATTTTATTTACTACCGAATTAAAAATGTTATTGCTGAACAAATACTGTACAATGTTTATTTAACAAAGGAACAGTGAGTTTGGTATTTCTCAAGCTGCCCATACACCTATAGATTATCTGCAGATTTTCTATGGTCAGATGGAAAAAGTACCACAGATTCCTAGATCTATGCTAATTCATAAAAGGAGGAATCTCCCACTGAGCCAAGCTTGCTAGTCGACCCCGCTGGCTCTCAAAATACCTGAACAATGCCTGCATCCAATCAGATTGTTCAGGTATCTTGAGAGCCAGTGGGGCCGACTAGCAAGATACTGAAGCTTGGCCAACTGGGAGATTCCTCCATCCACACAGTTTAGCGTAGATGGAGGAATCTATGGCACTTTTTCCATCTGACCATAGAAAATCTGCAGAAAATCTGTAGGTTTATGGCCAGCATTAGGATAAAATATATACGTGTGTGGAATTATTAGGCAACTATTAGTGTGCCAACTTATTGAGCAACTCAACTATGAAACAATTATTTCCCACTCACTTGTTTATTCCTTTAGCTTTAAAGTAAGTGTAACAAATAAGCAACATAACATCGGCCTTTCGAACAAATTCAGTGACCACCCTTTCCTTCAATATGCCAGGAGCCTCCCATCCATTGAGTCAGTCAATTACTTGAACTGGTCACAATAAAAAAGCCTCCGAAATCTTGTTCAAAGATGTGTATGGTCTTCCCTCACTATAAATCTCATGTTTATGAAGCGCCCACAAAGTCTTAATAGGATTTAAGTCAAGTGATGAAGGAGGTCATTATTTAGTAATCTTTGAGGCCTTTGCTGGCTAGCCAAGCGGTACAGCACTTGAATGCATACAAGCAAGCATACAGATCATGGTTTTCTTGAACACTGCAGATTTCTTTCTGCACCACTGCTTGAATAAAGTATCTTCCAGAAACTGGTTCCGGAGTTGACCTTCAGCCCATCTTTAACCTGAAAAGGTCCAACCGCTTTAACCTTAAAAAGGAGAACTATGGGGTTAATGCTTTTCCCCATAGTTCTCCTTAACGGGAGGGTAACGGGAGGACACAAACTAGCGTCCTCCCTTCACCCTAGGCTCAGTATACCGTGAGCTGTAGCTCGCGGTATACTGAGACGCCGCAGTATACCGCAAGCTACTGGTCGCGCTATACTGAGACGCCGCAGCTGAAGCGGATCCCATGACAATTGTGCTCGGATCCGCCCAGCTGTGTGACTGACAGCTGGCCCTGCCCATCTAGAGGCAGACCCAGCTGTACCCGCCCCCTCCCCTGTCTGTTCCGTCAGTCAGCGCTGGCAGATCGGAGCGGGGAGGGGGGAATCCAGCCCCTTCCTGTCACGGCAGAGAGCCGTGACAGGATCGAGAGGTGAGCGAACGCCAGTATGTGTTCGCTCACCTCCCGATCTACTCAGCCGACCTGTGACAGTCTCATTGTCACAGGTCAGCTAGAACTATGAGGTAAGTGAAAAGCACTCACCTCGTAGTTCTCCTTTAATGATAGCAGCCCAAACCAGTAACTCTTAGCCACCTTGCTGGTACTTGACTCAAAACATTATCAGGATTATTCACAAAAGGGTGAAGAGCTTGGAGGAGGCAGGAGAAGTGAACAATCTAGGACAACACAGATTGTTCACTTCTCCTGCCTTCTCCAAATGTTTCACCCTTTTGTGAATAATCCTGTAGGTATTTCTTTGCCCAATCTTGAGGCTTGCAACTTGTGAATCGTATTTAGTGGTAATTGTGTTTTAGCCCTTCCATAGAGGTCTCTAAGCACTTTACGCCTAGCGTTTTGGGACATTTCAGGTAAGTTGCAGTTCTGGAATATGGCGCACTGGGTGCTAATGGACTCCTTAGAGCTTCATACTTATTTGGTCATTAGCAATTAATCTGTGCCTCTTCTGCTCCACGCAGCTTTGTAAAGGCGCCCATACATTGCACGATTATCGCACGATAATCGCGGGAAATCCCGCGATCGTACGATATTCGCAAAGCGTATGGAAGGCGTGCGACCGTTTTTACTGTACGGTCGCACGTCTTTTGTCTAAGGAGCATGCTAGAAAACCAGCCGAGAATCGTACGATTTTGTTTTTTAGCATGATCGTTAGATCAATGCCGCACAGGCCGGTGTGCGCACGCGTACACTGCCCCTTCAGCATTGCGGTCATCGGAAGCCCGCCCCTCAGGTGGGCGGGCTTGCGATGATCGCAAGTACAATCTGCCTGTCCAAGATGGGCAGATCGTACGTTTTTTAAATTACTTTACAACCATCGCAAGACTAAGGTCTTGCGATGGTTGTAAAGTGTATGGCCACCTTTACTCTGACGACTATCTGCAACAAAACGTTTGTCTGGTGGCCGTGCCTCAATAGTTTAGCAATTTGTTGCATTTCCTGAAAAGAGCGTTACAATTTTTGACTCCTCACAGTCGATTAAATCTCTTTTTTGACCAATTTTAAATGAAGCTGCCTAATAATTATGCATACCGTAATATAAAGTGTAAAACATTAAGCCACAGCATCTATCATTAAACAATTATATATGATATGAAAATAATTTCATCTAATTGCCATTCAAGTTTAGTTGGAAAATATATGCGCATCATATTATGATAATGCATGGCAACATACTGTTGCATGTGTTACAGACCTCCTCACTGTTGTTTTGCGGTGTTCATTCTCATGAGATGCAATTTTAAAACACTTGCACCCTGTAATACTGATATATTAAGTGTTAAATACCACCTCATTAACATCACCTTCCTTGTGCTGCTCCACTGTAACAGCCAAGAGCAATGGTAGTGGGAGTAAACATTCAGCACAAATGTATCATGGTAAAGCCTTGCCCTCTCCCACAACCCTTAAGTATGAAATTCTTCCCTTGCAGAACAAATGTGAAACTGTCATTTCTCTCCCCCCAGGATAGTAGACTCATGCTCATACATCTATCCCAAGGAGTTGGTGAATAAGGAGACAAATACTACAAAAGGTCCAATAGATCATGGAAATGAATATACTTTTTACAAGCATGTCATTCTAAAAAAGTAGTGAAAAAGTTTTTCCTTAAAGAAAATGTATACATTGGCCAAACGGGTGTCTTACTTTAAAAGGAGTGCACAGGAACTCGAATCTCTTACTTTGTCAATCCATGAAGAACAAGTTACTATTAAAAGGTTTACATTACAAGAGGCAGCAGAGGCAGCTTTGACTATTGCATTTGCTTTCCTGTCACCCCATTTCACAGCTGAAGTCCAGAGAATTACATGGCAATTCTGGGTATGAAGGAACATATGACACTACTGGCCTTCTCTCCTTGCAGAGCTCCGCGTCCCAGTAGCTAATCATCAGGCCTTATAATGTGAGCCATAACGTTTGTTATAGTATTGCAGAGCACCCCATTGCTAATCATTGTTAATTGCATATCATTGCAGATATACACTGCACTGGAGCATGTCTGCTCTATAGTACACCACAAAGCATAGATGCAAATATTCTGTGCAGTGCATTACAAATGAAGAACCTATATGAAAGCCTCGTGACAAAATAAGTGGGCGGCCTAAAACAATTCTTTAACGTGCTGCATTGTGGTATGAATGGGCCCTAAATCAGCAAAGCGGAGTGTTTCTCTCCTGGCCCATTCAATTGTCTGACTGCTCTGAAAAGAGCTGAAAGACTGGACTAGGTTATTATTGATCTTTACAGCACAGCAGTAACACAATACAGAAAACATGCATTTGCAGGTCTCTATATCTCTACCTGCTGGCTGAAAATGGAAAATATGAACTAGTCCAATGTAATATTTGAGAAATAGAAAAATTATATTTTTAACATTTTGATTCTTTAGTCTTAAAACATAAAGAAATGTATTCAGAAGCACTATAAATGTTCTTTAAAACTTGTGATATGCTTCAGCGTCAGAACTAACAATAAAGAGATAGAGCCAGTGTGTTTATAAGGCCAGAAAGTTATATCATGTGTGTTCAGTCTAAGAAAACTACCATTCATTGGATTTACAGTGGGTTTTGCCATTTCTGCCAACAAAAACATTTATACTGATGAATAATCGTAACATTCATTCACTCACACATCAGAACCGAAATGCTATATCGAGCACCACTTAGATTAAAGAGAAGAGACATATTGATCGTCTTTCATTTCAAGTATTCAGTCATACAAGCTTTATGTTTGGATGTGTGAGAGACATGTTCAGTTATGCTGGTTTTATCATGCCATGCAGAGAGGTCTCATACTTGTGATAAGAAATTACAGCTGGGCGTGCACAGGATGTAGCATTCTGCTGAGATGGCTCAAGATCGTGCATTTACCACAAGAGAAAACAAGCTGAGCTGAATACTTCTCATATTAAACATACTTTTACAATACAGCTAGAAAATCATTTACATGAAGAGCATACGGGTGAGAATTTTAAAACATATACACAAATGACAAAGAAAGCTTACCGATACTAGAAATATAATATTCTTGTATCCAGTATCTGTATGTAAAACTTCATATATACCAATTAAAGCCATCTTGAAAGAAACAAGAAGGCTGCATGCCACGAAGTTTAGTGGACCCACTGTCCCACCCGTGGCAAGAGCTGAATAACAGGCAGGATAGATGAGAGAGCGGTTTAAATCGTCAGGCACATGGTCCGAGAAAACAGAAATTGGCACAGTCAGCAGGCAAACAGACAAACCGATCCTAAACAGGTACTAGACAAGTAGACAGGGCACAGACCCAAAGAGGTAAAAGACCAGTGATCAAGATGAAAAGTCAAGCCGAGCAGAAATTCTGTTAAAATGTGCATGAGCAGACAGACTACCAAGATAATCACTAAATTCAGGAGTTTATCTTAAAAATGCATTAAAGTACCCTATTAGCAAAACATATATCTTATTTGTGTATCACTCAGCTGTAGATCGTCAAATCATCTCTGATTGGTGCTAACACTGCCCTTACTTCTGGAGGGTGGCTACTTTTGTTCCCCATGGTCCCTGTGCGTGTTGTAAAGTAGCCACAACTCCAAGATCACTCCTGTGATGGACTACAATCTCAATAAAAATTAATGAATAAAACTTGAGATTGTAGTTAGCACATGCGTGAGCTTGGAGCGGTGACTACTTTACAACACACACAGGGACCATGGGAACAAAAGTAGCCACCCTCCAGAAGGAAGAGGGGAAATCTCTCTAAAAGGAGGCCTTCGTAACAGTAAAATTTGACAGAGGTTCTAATCTTTCCCACTCTATACAAAACAAAAAAATCTTTTGGATATGGATGATTTGAAGTGCTTAGTAATGACCAAAAGATAGCGCTTTGTTACACTGCTACTGCTGACAAGTTCTACTAAAAATACTACCAGTCTGACAGCCAGGCTTCAATACTTTGAGCCGCTGAACCTGAAACAAGAATGTAGATAATCTGAATTATCTCTTATTTTCCTAATTCTGCATACTCATTCCATGCCATATTAAAACCAGTATTCTCATCATGGCAGTAAAGCTTTTAGCACATTCAATGACAAACAACATTTTCCCTCATAAAAAGGTTAACTTCTGTTAAACTAAAGGTGGAAAGATAATATGCAACAACCTGGTTTGACGGGCCATGCATTTCTGCTACAAATATGCAGGGAAACAATAAGTTAAAAGAGAACTATGAGGCAAGTGTTTTTCCCCATAGTTCTCTTTAGGGTCACGGAAGGACATATACTAGCATCCTCCCATCACCCAAAGCTCAGTATATACGGTGAGCACCACAGCCAGGACAGATCCTGAAAATATTGTCTGGATCCACCCAGCTGCGTGAGTGACAGCTGGCTCTGCCCATCTAGAGGCAGAGCCAGCTGTGCCTGCCCCCTCCCCGTTCGTTCCGCCAGTCAGCGCTGGAGGATTGGAGAGGGGAGGGGGGAATCCCTGTGGGGAGCGGTGACTGACACTCACCGCTCACTGCAGGGAGACGATCAGGAAGTGAACGGATCAGTGGCATGTTTCTGCTCACTTCCCAATCAATAGAGCTGTCCTGTGGCAGCTTATTTGCCACAGGTCGGCGCTGACTGTGAGGATGAGTATAAATCAGTCACCTCATAGTTCTCCTTTAAGAAGCTAGCAGTAGTCACATTCAAGTGGACTTGTGCTGTAGTGTTGTGCGGAACAAAATGCTGGGGTATGTTCCTATTACTCATCAGAGCTGAAGAAGAGGCATAGATAAGCTATGAAACGTCTTTAACATTACAAACAAGTCCACTGGAATGTGACTAACACTCAGCTCTAGTAGCTATACCTGGACCTGGATAAATGAAAAAACTTTCATAATCACTGAAGAATTTAACACAGTCAAGTCAAAGCATACATTACTCAAAGTATTTTTATTACCATTTGCTTGGAAGTATATATGTACCACGTTTTATACACTATGCTGTATGACCGCTAAAAATCCCTTCACCATGAAAAAGTGAGCAGTTCACTTAGAATGAGCAGTTAATTAGCAACTTGGGAGAACCCAGAATGTACACATTACACTTTGTTTGCTGTCAGCACAGTACTAATCCTGGACACGAAGAGCAGCACCTACAGTACATATCACATGTTATTTAGAAGTACCACTATTTCACTCGGAATACTCCATACATTTTAAAAAAAGATTCATCATTGCTACCCCAAAACCTCACGTATTAGGCATGTAATACGTAGCTGTATCAAACACTGGCACAAGTGTGGTGTCTACAAGTGCAATGCATCAAATACATATCTGTGCTGTATGTTTTACAGATCTAAAACACGAGCAGTTGCATGAGGGCTCATTCACACTAAATCCGGACCAGATCTGCATGAGTTTCTGCACATGCAGTACGTTTTGCTGCATTTTTGTCGTGTTCCGGGCTGTTTTTTTTTAAGCCTAATGGGATTTCAGTGTGTTTTAGGGCGATTGCATGCGTTTTGGTGCGTTCAAGAGCAGAAAAAATAGGGCATGCTGCAGTTTTTCCACATGCTCTGGAACTAGAGCCCACAATACCATTGGAATACATTGGATGCAGTTTTGATGTGCTCTGTAACTGCTCTGCATCTGCTCCGCACTTGGTGTGAACAAGCCCTGAAAGTATTTTAACACAGTGCAACCATAACCAAGTGAGATGCATCAAGAGTTCAATTACACCTCATACACATTGTCTAACTTGAACTGTTGCACTATAGCTGCCAAGAGCCATGGTAATGGAACTAAACGTCATGGTAAAGCCTTGCCCTCTGCTACACCCCTTTGTGTAGCAGGTACAAAAGTCTTTGCTGGCACCACATGACTCCATGTAAGGAACAAACATCTCAATAGCAGATCCACTGCTCATATATCTACCCCAATGAATTAGTGAATAAGGAGTCAAACACAAGAAAGGTCCAATATTTTACATGAAAATTATTATCCTTTTCAAAGCATGAGGTACTAAAAAAAGTGTTTCCTAAATAAAGCAAAATTTATATTTTGGCCAAACAGGTTTGCTTTCCTCAAAAGAAGGGTCCCCAGGCACTCAAGTCTCTTACTCTGTCAATCAAAGAACAAGTTACTATTGAGCCCAGTTTTTGTCTGCACCTGAAATGCATCCCAATGTATTCCTATAGTATTTCTGGGCTCTGTTCACACCACGATCCGGTCCAGTGTGATCGCAAAAAAAGTAGAAGCACAATTTTTTGCGATCACGCTGGACTGGAACGAGGGCATTGCTGTGCCACATGTTCTGGGGGCGATCGCACTGTTAACTGTGCTAGAACGCACTGGAGATGGTGTGAACGGGCTTCAAGGTTTACTTTACAGGAGCCAGAGACGGCTGATTTTACCTCTAATCCACTTGCTTCCTTGCAATCCCAATCTGCCATTGCAGCTCAGAGTCTCTCCTGGCCTTCATACCTTACACCACTCAGTGCTTGAATGACTCATCACAAGGCCTAACTGCTGTCACAGCGAAGCGTACATAGCAGCCCATATGTCATTGAAAGGATACAGTAGTGATAGGGGGCCAGCAGAAGGAACCAAAAAGCTTGACGTGAGACCAAGAACCTGCCACACCAACAATCCGAAACCAAGAAGAATACTAAAGTGTTTCACACCTTCACACTATTAGCAAACAATGAAAAACAATTCATGTAAAACTTTATCATTAAAGGAATACTATGTCCATGTTCAAAGAGTACCTCCACGCCAGCCACTCTGTTTACCTTTATCTGATTTCTCTGCAATCAGCTGCATGCAGAATTCAAAGACCACCTCACATGTGCTCAACATGTTGGTTCTTGAGGGCCCATTCACACCACATCCAGATCATCTCCAGACCAGATTGGTTCCAGACCCAAAATGCATTCTAATGTATCCCTATGCTATTTCCGGTCTTTGTTCACACCAGCGCAGTCCGTTCCAGACCAGACCAGAAAAATACTGCATGGAAATGCATCAGAAATGTATACAAATGCACTGGAATGCACTTGAAAGCCCATAATTTAAGCCATACAACCCAGCTCCGGGACGTGGCAATGACGTGCACTGCGTTGCAGATCTGGTCTGGAAAATGGTGTGAACCTGCCCTTAAATTGGGCAACTTCCACTTTCTGAGCTTGCTTTATAATTAATCATATTCAGCCTTCCAGACTGGTGGTTGTAAAACACTTCTTAGAAATAATACACGGATTCATCAGACTCTGTATGTGACAGACATCAATGAGCCTGACATGGGTATGGGAATACTTCTCCTGCAGTATGAACAGGTAATGAAACAAAGGTTTGCCAAATCACCAGATTGCCCAAAGAAGGGTATGGGTGGACTGGAGTTTTACAGCAAAACCTATATAAAAAACTAAAGCCCTGAACACAGCCTGTCTCTCCTATAAAAGAATCTAAAGGCTCACTTTTACATTTTGACAGGAGTGTACCTTCAAATTGCAATAGGCATTTCAATATTGGTCAACCATAAATAAAATATCCTAACATGCACCATCCAAGACACACAAATCAATATGTCCTATGACCCCAAATACACTTTGCCCTTAACATGCAGCAGTAGTGGGTGCATTGTGGTATTTAGAACACATTCTGCAGGCTCTCCACTAATCAATAAAAAACTGCACTCATTTTCTGCTTATCTTACAACTACCACCCTCTCCCTGTGAGCCAACACACAAGGTGCCACCATTCAACATTTCTGTTGATGTGTGGTAGTTAATAAGCCATGGGACAAACTGTTCTTAAAAGTAAAATATTTTACGTTCTACTCTGTTATCAGCAGTTCTGGTATCATATGGCTTAAGGACGTGTCTGGAACCTCTGAAAGAAAAAGCTCCTGAAGACAATTTAAGGGTATCCCTTTTAGATTGTAAGCCCTCACGGGCAGGGCCCTCCTTACCATCTTGTCTTGAATTGTATTGTGATTGTAATGTCTTCCTTATATTGTAAAGCGATGCGCAAACTGTTGGCACTATACAAATCCTGTATAATAATATAATAAGTACCAAATTCCAGCACTGAAAATGGAAAGATTACTGGAATGGATCAATGGTAAAAAAGGATAACCTAGACAAGTACAAATTTAGAATGGAATTAAATACATACTCACCTGATCCTCGATCCTGCTCCAGTGACCGCTCACCAGTCTCACCCTCTGCATCCTCACTTCCAATGGAAGTCAATTCACTTGTATTGAACATGAGGATGTCAGCGGGGCTTTAAGACCACCAGAGCCTGAGGAAGAAGAGGCTGCGGAGACCAGTCTAACAGACAAACGGGACTGGGGTTTGGGTGAGCATATCATTTTTATTTTTGACCCCCAGACCAAAATGAGCAGGTAACCCTTGCAGTGCAGGGGGTATCCCACTGCAAGGGTTGATTTGTAATTTGTCTGGAGTTCTTCTTTAACTTGCAATTTTGCTATATGGCAATATATGCTGACATTAAAGTGGAAACCTATAGATCACTTTGGCCAGCAGCTGGTCCTTACTACTGCATTAAACAGTTCACCTACCAGGCGATTAATACTCCAAGTCTAGGGGGCATGATGATGCAGCCCCAAGGAGTGGTTCCATGACAGTCTGGACTTAGAGTAAGGGGGTTGAATGACACTGGTGGAAAATAAATGACTGCATGGGTCAGTTCCAGATTAAAAGGTGAGATTGTAGCAAAACCTTTTTTTTTTGCTCTTGGGTTATTAACTTTCTTTTTAGCTGGAGTTGAGCTTTAAGCTGACTACATGTTACAATGAAAATACCTTCGTAAAGGTAGTTTCACACAAAAGTGTTATTTCAGTTCTAGGTGGAATCTTGTGGGCTAAGTCAGCGCCTGGCTACTTATGTGTCATTGATACTTCTGCAGCAATATTTCCCTGCTCTGATTACTTGTCCATCTGGGATTTTAAGTGTTCCTATCCACCTTTGAGTATCCCTTCCTCTCCTGGTGCAGTCCCTACAAAATGAAAAAAAATACAAAAGGGAGAGTGGGGACTCCTAAAAAAAGGCTACAGCAGGTATGCACAACCCAGGAACTCAAGGACAAAGATTTCCATGAGATACAAGAAAGGGTCAAATGGTTTAATTCTTCAGTATATGCAAAAAACTATAACTATAATTTAAGGTAGGCCGATTTCACTGCTACAACCAGATACTCACAATTATTGTTTATCTTTAATATACTCAAGATACGTTTGATGATGAAAATGGCATTATCTAAGGGTACGCTTGTCTTACAGATCTTGGGAAAAAGTGAATGTACTGGTGAGATTTTTACTCCTAGAGGAGAGTGGTTCCAGGTATCTGCTGAGCAGATCATTATGAAAGCTCCTGGGGTACAATCTTCTATATGACACTCTGGTGGCTAAATAGGCACATAACTGCAAAGCCAGTTCAACAAGATATTCCTGTTCTATGCCTGTATAGTGTGTATTTAGAAGAAAAATTAAAATGTTAAACTATGTAGATGTATTTAATATGCAGCATGGCCCAGTCAAGCTTTTACTAAAGGGAAGTAAAACACTAAAGCTTGATCCAATGTAACACCTCCACTGAAAAATTTAGTTTAGCTCTATGGGTGGAGAGTCTTCAATATTTACAAGTGCCATATGTACAAACCACTTGCTTTTACTTAAAGCATATGTTAAAAGGTACATTAAACCTTCAACTATTTTTTAGTCATGTGCATGGGGGGCCCACGTTGAAAGCATATCTTTTGTTCTTATTTTTTTTAATGTTTTTAATTCCTCCTCTAGTGAAGCCCCGCAGGACACGACCCCCGCCGGGGAGCCTCCATCAGCTACTGTAGAGGCACCCATGCGTGCTCGTTCCCGGCCTTGTCCACAGTAGCTGTGTGCATCCATAGACGCACACAGCTCTGCAGCAGGCCACGCCCCTCCTCTTCACCCAACAGGTTGATTGATGGCAGAAGGAGTCCATGACTCTTTTCCCATCAGTATCCTCCTTGCAAACATGAAGTTTGGTAATGTTTAGGTCAAGAATGCCTTGGCCTTTAGTACTACTTTAAGGAAAAGGAAAAAAAAAGAAAAAAGGGACACAGACCTCTCCTCATCATCCCCCTTCCTCCTCATCTCCATGATCCCTCTTTGTGCAGAGGAAGTTACTAGCAAAACAAAATTTCTGCCAGAATCACCCTGTTTTTTTGGACTTGTAGGACAGATATAACAAAACACTTTCAATGGTATAATTAGCAGACCTAAAGGGAGCAAATAGGAGACATTACCAACATTGTTAGTGGTGCCTTATCTGTACATTTGGTCACTCCACATTTACAGCTATCTAGTCATACTGTTAAATCATCCAATGGACCAACGTATCTTTTTTTCCCTTAAATGTAACTTGTAATGATTCCTAAAAAAAATTAAAAAAATACCGAAAAATAAACATACCAAAGAATACTGAGAACTGATGTAGCAACTTCCTGTGGAGAAATACTGGTTATGAAGAAGTATATGTAAAATGAAGAAGTATTTATTTACCTACAACCCATGTGCCCTATCACTTATTAAACAGGAAATTAATATGTGGATTTTCAAAGCCACAACCCTCAGCATTGTATGTCATGCAAAACAGTTTTTAAAATGACTGTCCAAAATGAATATTATGTTTAGACCGATAAAAAGTGAAGCCTCAGGAACCTCATACTCAAAAAATAAACATATGATGCAAGTGCTACAAATATACGTAGAATATATCTTGAATATTATATGGATGCAAATAATATATGGTAACATGATTGCTACACAAGTGGTATAGACTGATGTAGGTATCTAATCTAGGGCTTTAATGTATACAAAGAGGCAACATTAAATGTGAAGTAAAGATCTTTTGGAACTGTTTGTATATATACATACATGTCATGGTGGTTGTCCCACCTGCATTGAATTTTGAAAATTGTAGGGCTGTTACTGATTAAAATTTTCGTGTTCAATTAATCAAATTTTTTTTTTATCGATTAATTTTCGATTAATTATAATGCACATACAGATCCAACTACATTGGCCTATACATATACAGCACAGCAATGAAGTAATAAAATGAAATAGGATCACACTAATCCAGCATGTTGTTAATCTCACGTGCCCCACTCAATATGGCCGCCGCTTGAGTGGGGCAACTCAGAATAATAACGTGCTGGATTAGTGTGATCCTAGTTCATTTTATTACTTCATTGCTGTGCTGTATGTGTATAGGCCAATGCCTTGGCTGGCGCTCATGCAGAAAGATTTAAAAAAATGTAATCGATCAAAAAAATTTTAATCGATCAAAAAGATTAACGATCTATCGAGAAATTAATCGTTAATTTGCAAAGCCCTAAAAAATTGTTTTTAATTTTTGTACAATAAAATATTTTATGATATGAAAAAAATATTGATGCCTCATTTGAAACCCTATTCTCTCAAATATTGGTTACCTAATAACCATTTCATCGATTAAGGGCTAGTTCACACCAGATGCAGTCCATTACGTTTTTGAGCTGCATCAAAAAACGCATCACAATGCTTTCTTATGGGTTTTCTTGTGCTCTGTTCACACCAGTGCAGTCCGTTCCGATGCAGCCAGAAAACAAAAACTGCTTGCCCTATTTTAGCTGCATCAGATCGCAACAGAACGCATCAAAATGCATCGGAACGCACTTTGAAGAAAAAAACACATTAATAGCAGTAAAACCGCAGCAAAACGCACAGCACCGCAGGTGTGCAGATGCATGCAGTTCTGGTGTGATCTAGCCCTAAGCCATCTGGCTTTGGTGAGACTGCTACCAGACCACCCCCAATACCAGGTACAAATATGGAACAAGCAGTAAGGTGTCACACCAATGGTCAAAGTCTGGAAGAGTTTTTATTTCAATAATAACCGCGGGTGTATAGTGCAAATATAGCCTAATATTATAGAGACATTTATTTCAAACTGCTTACAGCTGTTTCAAGGTTGTTGGCCATTAGCAGCGCAGTGTGTGGAAACCATGGCTTCTATGGATTAGGGCTTGGGACCCAATGAGATAGTATAACAATACAGTTTATGGTAAGAAGGGACTAAAGCAAATCAAAAAGCCCTCCAAGGAAAGCAGTAGATAGCACAGTAAAGCCTTCAGAAGGTACGGACATATCTAATTCCAGCACATATCCCAAAAATAAGAGGAGTCATTTCAGGATAGTGAACAGAGCCATTCAAATCATTCCTTTACGCCTCATCATCTTGATACACATCCAGAACTCCAGTGCAAATATAGCCTAATATTACACAGCTTAAAACAGTTATATGCAGCATAAGTAAATGGAAATTTAAACTGGGATGTGGCCAGTTCAAGCAGATGTGATACATTTATATAGATGTATTGTGTATAAATATAAAAAAAAAACAGAAAGGTGATTTTGTGGAGGCCATGTGGTTGATACAGACTGGGAGTGTGGTGTCAGCAGATGTACACATCCTTGCTGGATAAACATAAAGCCAAACAATCACCATTTTCAAAGCATCGCACCAAAACACATAGATGGATTCCATCTGACGTGTGTTGTGACGCTCTGCAATGCCAGTGTTTTACAATGTCTCAATAGCATCACCACACATGGCATTGTTCTTCTTGTGTTGTAGTAACATGCATTTTTACTTCATGTCAACGCATTGCAATAGTATGAACTGGCCCTTACAAAGCCACTTTTTTTAAATGTACAACTCTAGTTAAAATTTGTATTAATCCTTGCAGTGGGGCTACCACCCAACTGCAAGGGTTAACTGCTCATTTTGGTCTAGGGCTGGAAGAAAAAAACCTGTTATACTCACCTAATCCTCTGTGCCGGTAGACTGACAGCGCTTCCTCCAAACTCTCTTCTCCTCCGCTGCAGCGATGGTATGTTCCTCAGTATCCTCACTTCATATACAGAGTGTATAGGACGTGATGACTCAGGGACCTTCGACAGCTGCAGAGGAGGTGGAGAGAAACCCCAGGGACCAGTCTAAGAACAAGCCAGCTAGGAAGGTTGGGTGAGTATAACTATTTTTTATTTGGACACTATGCAAAAATGAGCACTTAACCCTTGAAATGCAGGGTTGCCCCACTGCAAAGATTATTATACATTTTTAACTGGAGTTCTGCTTTAAGCCTCTGATCTAACCCTTGCACGGTCATTAAGGTAGAACCAATTGAACCACACAGAAAACGTATTATGAATGGATGTCCTGCACTTACCATATGTTTACAATGAATCATCATTGACAGCAGTGCAAGGAAAAAAAAGCAGATGGAAAAGGACTTACTAGACAATGGGTTTAGAAAAATTCAACTCAATGAAAAGCAAACACTAGTGAAAGCACCAGTCTACACTACACTAAGATTCATAATTCAACAAAGTTCAAAACACTTTACCACAACATTCTAAAACACGCATGTACACAAACCCTAATACACTGAATGGCCAGAGGAAAACTAAAATAAATAAAAAACCTGAAAATACTAAAAATGACAAAAGCAAAAGAACAGAACATTCCAAGGTCCTGTTTTAGCTACTACAGAGTCCTGGATATATCATTCAGATGAAAAGGTGCACCAGCAGCCATGATAAACACGGTAAACAATACAAATGCCAGTTACCATACCAACCCTAATCATATCCTGTGTGATAATGAGAACAAATCATTTATAATCCATTGACTGTACTGGGAAAGCAGAAATAGGCTGTGGAATAAACATAATAGTTCAAATCTAGCAAAAGTTGGTTACACTAAAATACATCTTATTTCTGAAAACAAACTAAACGCTGGTATTTCCCAGAAAAGTTCACAGACGATCAATACCAAGCAGAGGAAGGATAGAGTCTGCATTCAGCCAGTAAGACATAGGACTGTAGTACCCTCAACACTAAACTTTTATTTACTTACAAAAAAAAAAAAGTCCAAGTACAACACGGCCAGCTTCATGGTTACGGAGTCAAGCTGTTTTACTTTATTTGTATGACCTGTGCTTAACATATACTCCTATTTACATTGGTGAAATCAGGCTTCTTCGGCCTCTGACAGTTACTGCAAGGACAACGACATAATTATAGGCATGCATTGTGCAATTCTCAGAGTGAAATCTTAATATGACGTCTTATTATCCTCCAGGCCATTAATGTCAGAAACTTGTTTTTGCAGAACACAAAAGCTCCGTTTTATCACAATATATCTGATTGTTAACTAAATAATATACCAATATAAACTACATGTTAATGTAAAACTGGATAACTTTAAAACCGATAATCCAAGCAGGTAAAAACACACCATTAAATTCAGTTATGTATTCATTTACAAATTCTGTAATCCCCCCACAGAGCAGCACTGCACCAGAGAGAGGAAGGGTCAGGACAATTAGTGTTTTGCATAGAGCCGTCATTCCCACAGGAACCATGCTTACAGGAGAGAAGAGCACAGCGATACCCTCAGTTACTGCTAATTCACTGAACAATCAAAGATTTGGGGGTCCAGGACCAGGTTTTAATGCTTTACTGTACTCTACAGAAATGTTCATGACAAGGCTGTTATGTCTGGTAGTGGTACCAGTGAATCATTACAGCTAAGAGAAATACAAAGTCTTTGGAAAGTAAAACAATTCATATACAGGCAGTCCCCAGGTTATAAAAAAGATAGGGTGTGTAGGTTTGTTCTGAAGTGGAATTTGTATGCAAGTGGGAACAGGTACATTTTTTAAGAGTAACTCCAGCCCCCCCAATTTTTTTTTAGTTTAGAATAGCATAGGGAAGGGTTAACTCCTGTAACAGTGGTTTTACTGTCCACACAGTGGCTCTAATCCTACACCATACTAGCCAAAACTAAACTACTACTTTAAATGCAACTTGGACAGATGTTTGTAAAACTTCCTGTAATGTACAGTGCCAGATCCGGAAGAAGAGGCAGGCAGGTCTGCACGTTTAACAACTTCCTGTAATGTACAGGATGTACAGTACTACGAACCAGACCAACTCCTCGTCTAACAACTTCCTGTAATGTACAGGAAGTACACTACTACAATCCAGACCCACTCCTCGTCTGCAGGTCTAACAACTTCCTGTAATGTACAGGAAGTACACTACTACAATCCAGACCCACTCCTCGTCTGCAGGTCTAACAACTTCCTGTAATGTACAGGATGTACAGTACTACGGACGTCGGCACGAGCACCGTAGCATTACAACTAGTGAAACAGCCTGGGACCTCTGTTCCTAAGTAAAGGTGGCCATACACTTAACAACTTCCTGTAATGTACAGGAAGTACACTACTACAATCCAGACCCACTCCTCGTCTGCAGGTCTAACAACTTCCTGTAATGTACAGGAAGTACACTACTACAATCCAGACCCACTCCTCGTCTGCAGGTCTAACAACTTCCTGTAATGTACAGGAAGTACACTACTACAATCCAGACCCACTCCTCGTCTGCAGGTCTAACAACTTCCTGTAATGTACAGGAAGTACACTACTACAATCCAGACCCACTCCTCGTCTGCACGTCTAACAACTTCCTGTAATGTACAGGAAGTACACTACTACAATCCAGACCCACTCCTCGTCTGCAGGTCTAACAACTTCCTGTAATGTACAGGAAGTACACTACTACAATCCAGACCCACTCCTCGTCTGCAGGTCTAACAACTTCCTGTAATGTACAGGAAGTACACTACTACAATCCAGACCCACTCCTCGTCTGCACGTCTAACAACTTCCTGTAATGTACAGGAAGTACACTACTACAATCCAGACCCACTCCTCGTCTGCAGGTCTAACAACTTCCTGTAATGTACAGGAAGTACACTACTACAATCCAGACCCACTCCTCGTCTGCAGGTCTAACAACTTCCTGTAATGTACAGGAAGTACACTACTACAATCCAGACCCACTCCTCGTCTGCAGGTCTAACAACTTCCTGTAATGTACAGGATGTACAGTACTACGGACGTCGGCACGAGCACCGTAGCATTACAACTAGTGAAACAGCCTGGGACCTCTGTTCCTAAGTAAAGGTGGCCATACACTGAACAACTTCCTGTAATGTACAGGAAGTACACTACTACAATCCAGACCCACTCCTCGTCTGCAGGTCTAACAACTTCCTGTAATGTACAGGAGGTACACTACTACAAACCAGACCCACTCCTCGTCTGCAGGTCTAACAACTTCCTGTAATGTACAGGATGTACAGTACTACGGACGTCGGCACGAGCACCGTAGCATTACAACTAGTGAAACAGCCTGGGACCTCTGTTCCTAAGTAAAGGTGGCCATACACTGTACAACCATCGCAAGACCTTAGTAAGTACATGGTTGTAATCCACCCACTCCTC